>NW_027514416.1:600000-900000 GCF_048772815.1 Callospermophilus lateralis
CTCAGAAAACTCAGATATCAATGTGACCAGTAAAGTCTCAGTGGAGAAACCCTGCTTTGGTCCTTTTGATTACCTATTGTTATGTTGCCCTGAATATCAGGAAAGTCTTTGCCTCTGGCCACCCCTTTGTGAAGCCAGAAGAAAACACTTTTCACATGGAAATGAATGGGAATTACCTTTGTGTTTTACAATAATACCTTCAGAGTTTAGGCTCTCATAAACTTAAAAATACATTTAGATTGTATCTCAGTGTAGAAAGTATGATGGAACTGTAAATATCTTATTGAAAAGAAGTCCAATTATAGAACACAAATGACAGACATAAATCTCCAACATGTTTTACTTTTAAGCCTAGAATTACCATACAACCTTAGAACACCAGCTTGATACAATGCTCTTTTGAAGCTTCTACCTTACAGACTTGTATACCTGGAAGATATGAACACATTAACACCACAATTACATTGATGTTTTTGTATTAACCAAGTTTAGCTTTTTAAAGAAATAACATGGCACAATTTTGTAAAAACAGTACTAGTTTAACCAGCTGTTTAATTTTTTAAGATTACTTGCTCAAAACTTACACATATAACCAACTTACACAAAACTTTTTTTATTATTTACTAAAAACCTTTTAATTACTTAATCATATAGACTCTCTTATCCAGAAACACATTTTCCCTCTATTAAATCTATATCTAGAACCTTTTAGTTTCTCTTTTCCATTTGTTAACCTCTTTCTGTTCACATTTTGAAACAATACATGTAAATTTCTGAATTTAAGCAGATTATTTTATAGACATCAACATTATACTAGGGCGTTTTTGAACACCTAGAAAACTTATAGGCCTATTTTTAAAGACATCTTTATTTTTATCTTTTTACCCAATTTGAATTGAACCATTTGAATCACGTGAATCAAAGATATTTGAATCCATTTTTAAATTTTTCATGAGCGCTCCTCATCTATCAATTGTCATATCACTGCATTATATATTGACTTGCACACATACAGGCATACCGACATACAACACATAACACAAATGTAACACATAACACAATAGTAAAGGCCTTGTAGCTTTTTCAGGTGAAGTCTCCATTGCAATGTTTAAAAACTCCACAGTTGATCAAAAATAGATCTGATCCGAAAACATTTACCGATCTGCAGGATAAAGATTATGAGCTCAAAAAAAGAAAAAAAATAATACAGAATCTAAGAAAAAGCAAGAGTCCTAAAAAAGATGACTATTCAGTAATTAGTAAATACCATATAATGTACTTATTCGTTGAGTCTAGTTTGAGTTCAGGTAAACATAAACTTTTACTCCTTTTTATCTGTCTCTTCCTGATTGCATATCAACTTAAGTCCTGACTGAGGTCTCGAAAACTGGAAAGACGCGAATTTTGAGCAGAAACCTCATGCCTAAGGCATTATAGCTATGTCATAATTTCCAGGTTTGAATGTTGAAAATTATGATGCAAGTTCAAGATGTAATTCTCAAAATTTTATATCTTTAGATTTTTCTACACTAGAAAAATTTGCTCACACAAAACTGAAAATTGGAACATTTTTTGATAATATAAATGGCACCATCACAAAAAAGTTTCTGTAAGATAATAACCCACTTTCTTTGTTCTGAAATTTCAAAAGTAGTATTAAGTTACATTAAATTGGCTGAAAAATTTTTTAAAAAACCACACACTGCCATGGGTATCCGAAATTAAGCTTTAAATATTTCCAAGATTTTTGCTAATTAATGCCATTTCAATAAGCCAGACGAACCTTTTAATTTAGCACCATTTTTTTTAAATCTTACACACTGAGGGGAACAGATACCATATCATAATTTATTTTCTTTGCCCAAGTTAATGCACTGGTATATCTAGTGGAATTTTCTCAGGCTACCTAGTTAAAAATTTAAACTCTTTAATATTTTTTTAATCCTAAGTATTTAAGGTTTCTAGCATGAACTATCTGAAATCAAACTAAACAATTGTTTAAACCCAACTTTATACTGTAAGATAGTGCAATGCTTTAGAAACCCATTTAGATACCAGATTGTTACAATAAAAAATCATCTTTTAGATACACATTCAGCCAAGATCATCCCCAAGAAACAATCTATAATATCAACATATTACTGCATTCATTCTCCCTTTTGTTAAGCAAACAGAGGTGGAGTAATCCTTAAAGTGCAGGTAAGGAATAAGGGAGTTCCCCACAGCAAAATGGCTCGGGCAGCTGCTGGGAGTCCCTTAGCCTCATTTTTTACTTACAGGATTAGTTCCTCTGGTTTGGTTTGACCCCAGGCACCAGGCATATTCTATATCTCCCAACTATTCAGTAGTCAGCTCCCAAATAGTTCATTTTCTGCTTGCAGTTTTTTGAGTTCTAGGCTTCCCCAAGAGGGCAGAGTGGGGACTCCTTTAAAGTCCACTCTGGGGTGTCAAAATTTATGACTGAAGGTTTGGATCCCATCCCCAAATCCAATTAATGCCAATTTAATAATGAGGACAGGGTTTTGAGAAAAGTTTATGCGAGATATCAAAGTTCTTAGACCCCAGGCATTTCCCTCTGCAGTTGGCGTGCTCAACCCAACTATGGAAAGAAAACAGTGCTTCCCTAATCTCGCTTAACAAAGGGGAGTAAAGTACATCAACGTTCTTTAAAACACAGCTATGAGAGGTGTAAAAGGTGAGAACAGAAAAGCTGGCGGTTCTATTGACTTTTGGTCCCTCACAGGAGAAGCATTAGGTTAAAATTTAGCTAAAGTTACTTCCACACATCTAAGGCAGGTTGGAACACGGGACTCTGCATCGGTCCACACAATGCCATCACATTTAACAGAAACACAGACAAAAAGACACACAAAGACCATCATGCAGCTCCCGTTTGTTCACAACCCTAAGATCTTCAAACTTGTGACTCAGTGAGAATGGAGGGAAGAGGGGGAGGTGCAGAAGGTTTGAGTGATAGGATCATGGACAAAGGGGTCAGGTTGGAGCCAGGGACCAGAAAAGGCTTCAAGGACAGAGGCATGAAATGGCTTTGGCCCGTAATGAGAGTTACTCAAACAGAGACAACGACAATACAAACGTGACACAAACACGGACACACAGTTAACATTTAACACGAGTTCAGAAGGAGAGATTAGAACCTAGTAACTGGCAAAACCTGACGGGTTAGACCACAAAGACAGACAGTGAATTCAACCTGAGAGACATAAGTAGCCAGCAAGACCTATCAGGTTGGCAGCAGAGTCACCTAATTAGGACACATCCGTCCCTCCCCGAATCGTCCAAGGAGTCCCTTGCAAGGACGTGGTCTGTGGCTTCAGGACATGTCTGTCCACCACCGCCAGTGGGAACTTACGCTCTCTGCTGGCAGCCACTCTGCCAACAAAAACCGAAAACCGAAAAACCAAACCTGGTAGGGAAGATGGCCGCTGCGTACGGGGGTTGCTGAAATGCTGAGTGTGGTGCTCAGTGCAGCGGCTTTAATTGAGATTTCGTGCAGTTGGTTAGAGCTCCTTTTACCGTTAATCTGTAGTAGACCACTTGCCAAGCAGCAGGAAGAACAAAGAGATGGAAAAAGAGACGCTTGGCTGCTCACAGCCATGGGCGCTTTGCGCACATCTGCTTCCTCTTTCGCTTGGCTCCAGACAGAGAACCTGAATGTGTAATCAGCAGTGGATTGTAAGTACCTGATGCAAAGAAAGCTCAGTTACTTCCGCCCCCTTTTTAAAAATATTTTTATATACAGGGAGAGTTTATGGACTGGGATTGTTCGCTGGGCTGTGGTTTCTGTGCCGAAAATCCACTCCGCAGGAGCCACCATTTGCTTTCTGCTGGCTGTCTTGATGACTCTGTCTAAATTGTCCGGCTGCCGCATCTAGAGGTTGGAGCTGGGCTAAGGGCCGAGTCCTGTCCTCTGAAGGCTGGACCGTGGCCTCGAGCGCCTAGGTCGCCTGTTCGCCACTGCACCTTCGGGCAGAGCCTGTCTCTGGGGTCATTCTGCATTCCCCTGCTAAGGGACCTGTGCTCTGGAGGAGGGGTCCGGAGAGCCATGGTGGCAGCTGCTTGGGCCCCAGGGGATGGGCACCGGGCTGAGGAGCAATGGAGGCCGCGGTGGTTCCGCTATAGTCACAGTCGAGCGCAGCACCCATGAGCGCGGCTAACGTGAGCATGGTCCAGAGGCAGAGGCAATGGCGGCAAGGATTCATTTCTAGAAATCTGGACTGGAAACAGAAGCAGTAGTGTTACAATCCCAAGAACTTGCTTATGCCAGGAAGCTGTAAGGGTAACATGAATATCATTGAGGAGATCTAACATGGTGGCAGGTGCAGAGAGATCAAGTCTCTGACATCTTCAAATGTGCGGGCATAGGGAGCCGTAAACTGTCTAAATGCTGTTTGCTCAGGATCACTAGGCAATGCTCAGCTGATGTGGATCTGGGGCGTACAATCTGGGCCCCTCACAACACACACACCGAGTCTGGATATGCTGCATTCAACCTCCAGTTCGCCTGCTTCTCATGACTCAGCACTAAAGATCCCGCTGAAATAATTGGTCGGCCCTTCTGAATTTACAGAGGTAAAAGCCAACTGAGCCTTCATAGGCAGTGGCCAAAGGACTGAAATGGGGCTTGGGAAAGTCAGTCAGGACTCACCCGTTGCATTGGTCACCCGGCAAAGGGAAAGAACGGTCACCATTTGCACGAGATACCACCATGGCAGAGAACTGACATCACGAGTGGAGGAGATATCTTCATTGAAACCTTTGTGACAGGTGTTTAATCCCCTAGCCATCTCTCTCCACACAGTGGAGAAACCTTAAGAGCCCCTCCCAGCTCTTTCATAAGGGCCCCTCCTAGCTCTCCTGTGAGCTCCATAGCCAGACCGAGGGAATCAGGAGTGGCATTGGACTTGCGTTCAGGAGCTCTCAGCTACCACTCCCACCAGTGCAGACAACTGAGGTCTCTTGCACCAGCTACCAGGGGCGTGGCTCCTGGAGGGCAAGCAAATTTGCTCAGGGTTCTCAGCCCCAAGCTCTACAAACTTAGGGGCTGAGGGAGGCAAACAGGGAGAGTGTGCCCAGGTATTCATGAAAACAGGGCTCCCAGGAGCAGCAGAACTGGCGTGTAGCCAGTATTGTGGTGAGCGGGGCCTGGTTTGAGGAAACACAAGAGAAGGCCCTAGGCACTCAGGATTGGAGACCCACCCAGTCTGGGACTTAGAGCTGCTGCACAGTTAATGGTTCCCACCTTTGAGAGGAGAAGCTTGGCCCAGTGGGCACAGCACCACCTACTTTAAGAGAAGTTAATCGAAATCTATGACTGCATTTATGTTTTTTTTTTTTCTTTTTCTTTCATTTTTATTTTTTCTTGGTGTAGTTGTTCTTTAACTTATTTTATGTTTTCAATTTTTTTATTTTATTATTAGTAGTATTATTTCTTTAAATTTTAATTTTCATTTTTTTATTATCATTATTATTTTTTTTAATTTCTTCCTTTCTTTATTTTCATTTTTTTTTCTTTTTGTTATTTCTGTAGGTGTTATAAGTACCACCTGGTATGGTCCTTTCCAGTGGGGTTCCAGGGATGACACCTGATGTCATCTTACGTAGACAAAGTCTCTTACTTGATATCGATGTGGAGTCCCCTTGTCCCCAGGTTGGTAGGCAGTGGCCAGCCGTTTTCACAGGTATCCCTGAGTTCTTTCAAGAGCTTTAAATCTGTCAAGCAAGGGGTGTGAAAGGGATCGTTAGGTCTTAGAGTTGGGGTTAGGTCCCTTCCTGGAGGAGGGGCACCATAGAGAATTTCATAGGGGGTGAGGTTACACAAAAAACAGAGTGAGTATTTCCTTCATGAAACAGTGCATAAGGCAGTAGCATAGTACAATCTTTTATTCCGGTCTCTAAGCTTAATTTTTTAAGGTCTGTTTAATGGTTATATTCATTCTTTCCACCTGTCCTAAACTCTGGGGTATATAAGCACAATGTAACTTCCAATTAATCCCCAGGGTCCTGGCTAACCCCTTACTTATCTGGCCCACGAACGCTGGTCCAGTATCAGATTCTTTTAACTTAGGCAGGCCATATCTTGGAAAAATATCTTCTAGGATCTTCTTGACCAAAATTTGCGCTATTTCTTTTCTTTTCTTTTTTCTTTTATTTTGAGGGGAAGGCTTCAATCCATCCTTAAAATGTACCTACAAAGACTAGGAGATATTTAAGTCTATACCTTGCTGGCTTAATTTAAGTAAAGTTCACTTCGCAGAATTGTCCTGGTTTGGTACCTCGTAGGTGCTTTCCTGCAGGAAGCTTGGAAGGGTAAGCATTAACTAATTGATGGACCCGACAGGCTTTTGTTACCCATTCAGTTATTTCCTTCACTGTGAGTCGGTTAGTGGAAAACTCTGTTCTTGATCCTTCAGGAATGCCTGCAGATTCTTTGAACCATGGTGAGTGAGTTGATGTACATTTTCTACTGACATAGTTAGAGCCGTGACTCTTGGAATTTCTACTGAAGGATTTAGAAATTCCACTTGGGGGCCTTCAGGGTTAAAAGTTATTTTGGCCCAGAGCTTGGTGAGCAGATCTCTGCCCATCAATGGGGCCAGGCATTCTGGGATTACTAGGGAGAAATGATGGATTTTTCCTTTCCCCAAGTCAATGGTCCTGTTAGTTGTCCAAGTCCGATATTTACTGCCATTAGTTTTTTGAACTAGAGACCTTTTATTAGATAGAGCGCCTATTGTGGCTTTAAGGGCTGAGTATATTGCCCCTGTATCCAGTTTACTGGGGTCTCCTCCACTTCAAAAGTTTCCCTGAGCTCGGGGAAGGGATATGAGACCCGACTTTCTTAGTCATCCTCCAGAGTCAGAATGGCTGGCTGGCCTGGCTGTCACTTTCTAAGGCAATTTTGACCCAGTGTCCTTTTTCTTTAGAGTAGGCACATTGATCTGAGGCCAGGGGTGGCCTCTGTCGTGGGCCAACTTATCCCTTCTTGTCTCCCTGTTTCTTAATTTCTGGCCTATTTGTTGTTGTGACCAGGACCTTAGTCAACACCTTAGTCTGCCTTTTGCTTCATTAACCTCACTTTGCTCCCTTCTCTTCCTCAGTTTCTCTCTTATAGTATATCTTCTCAGATTCTCTGACGAAATCTCTCAAAGTGATATCTTGTAATCAATCTAAGCTTTGTAAATTTGTTTTAATATCGATTGCAGTTTTCCCATCATGACAGATGCCTTCTGATTCTCTGCCTGAGGATCGAAAGGAATATATGTCCTGTATGACTCCATAATTCTCTCTAGAAACATAGAGGGAGATTCATCTGGCCCTTGAATAATCTCTCTTACCTTGGCCAAATTAGTTGGTCACTAGCGGCTGTTTGGAGACCCAGTATTAGACCCCAGCTATAAGTGGACAGAAGCTCCCTACTTTCAAAGGTGTTGGGGTCACAGTTGGGTCATTTAAAGGGAAAGCCGGCTTTGATTATGTTGGGTAGTTGTGTCGGATGAACATCTGGTCCGAGGATATTTTTTTCTAGGTTCCTGGAGGATTCCCTTTTGTTGCTCTGTCATGAAGAGAGTTCCTAGGAGTTGTTGGCAGTCTTCTGAAGTAGGCTGTTGTGAAAACATTAATGACTCAACCACACCTGAGAGCTTTGTTGGGTCCTCGGAAAAGGGGGATTGTAATTTTTTAAGTTATATAGGTCTGGAGAGAGGCCAATACTGGTAGGCTTTCATTTTTCCCCCATGGCCATCGATAACCATTGGCCTCTAGGGAAGGAGGGGGAGCATCCCGAGAGTTCCAGGGTTTTCAATCTTTTGCCACCAGCGCATTCCTTTAGCTGGGCCAGCTTCCTCCATGGGAGAAGGTGCTGTGTGTGCCACAGGGAAATTATCTGGAGGGCGCTGGGCCGGCTTAGCTTCCTGCAATGGACGAGAGGCTGAGTCAGCAGCAGGGGAATCACTTAGAGTGTGTTGGGGGCTGGGGAACCAGGGCAGGGGATAAGGAGGGGGAGGAGAGTCCAGTAGAGTCAAATCTGGTGACTCAGGGAGAACAGAGGGTGGAGGAGAAGAAGAAGAAGAGTGTTTGAGAGTTCCTGGGGGAAGAAGTTGGAGCAGGGGCAGCGGCAAGGATAGGCTTCACAAATGGAGGAGGAGCTTTGCAGAGGTCCTGCTGAGTTAAGATACATGGCTGTTGATCCAGATGGCTATGTGGCCCTGGCTAAAAGCCAATATCTCTGACTTTTTAAATTAGTGGGAAGTAGAAAGATCCTTCTAGGGGCCATTCAACTCCAAATGTTGGCCATTCTGAGGTACAGAGAATCTGCAACATCCGGCACTTTACTGAAAAAGAAAGATTCTGAGCCCTTAAGCGGACTTTGGTGCCGTGATCAAGGGTCAGGGAAAAAGGCATTGAAGTGCGCTGTCCCATAACGAAAGATACACAAACAGTGAAAGCAACGACACATGACACAGACAAGACAAGACAATAAAGACAGGCAATAGACGTCCAACACTGAGACCAGGACTGAGTAGCCAGAAAAACCCGATGGGCTGGCAATACCGAATCCGAATCAAAATATCACTGAGTCGAGGAGACTATTGTTCCTCAATTTCCGGAGTCCTCTGTGGTGTCCTCCAGAGACATGGCTTGAGTTCTGTAACACGACTGTCAGGCATTGTCAGAGAGAGCTCACACTCTTCATTGACAGTCAATTTGCCAAGCCCTAACCTGAAACCTGAAACCAGAAAGAGGCGCCTTACTTACCTTAGAGGGGTCCTTTGGGATCTCTCGTCCACAACTGCTCGATCTAGGTGGAACCTCCATATGTAAAGTTCGGGCTAGCGTCAGAAGAAGGGAATACCAAGAGACTTTATCATGCAACAGCAAAGGATTTACTGGGGGTCCAGCATGTTTGAGCTCAGAACTCACTTGAACAGAGCAGAGAGCCCTGAGAACAGCTTAAGTAGAGCTTATATACTTTCCTTGGGAGGGCAGAGAGGGAAGTTTATTGATGAGTCTGGGCGACTGGGCGGTTTGCATGCAACCAGGTGAGGGAGTACATTCTGCAGTTTGGCAGTAGGGAACGGCACATTCTGGGAACAAGATTAGCAAATATTCAATATTCTCAAAATTTCAAAAGTGTTTTGTTAAGCATACAGAAAAACAGGAAGTGACAAGTACCTATTTTATTAAGCTTTCACTACTGACTATCCCTTTTTTACTGGATGTTCTCTTCTACATTCAATCATCCAAGGTACAAGGTCCTATGCCCCTGTATATGAATTTATCTGAGACAACTTTTCAGAAAGTAATTCAAAGATATGGATATCAATCAGGGGCCCAATGCCCTTCTGGGCTTCAAATCTTATTTAGATTTCTGTTTTCATACATATATTTCACCTATGTTTTATATATATATATATCATAGTATATATATTTCATCCACGATTTCACAAATTTACAGGCATTTGTTTCACGTTCAATCAATTCCTTCTTCAGAACACATGTACTCCTCCAGGTCTCTTGACTGGTCTTTTCATGAGACTTCTTGCCAAACACATTATTATTGATTTCCATAATCACTTTTGAAGCAAAACTCACACACTGTTCATGATAAACCATAACCCTAATATTACCATTAAATGTGGAACTGGTTGGAATGAATGATTGTATATCAATATAAGATTTTCTGTATATTTTCATTATCAATTCAAAAAATTATTTAAAATTGGAACCAGTTATATTATTTATTCTCAGTATGGTCTATTCATGCATTATCTCTATATCCAAAGACACAGCGTACACCTATTGTACCCCCAATACTAATTTATACGTCTTCAAAATATTGCTCAAAGAAATGGTGGAAGAAATACTCATGTCACCTGATCTCCTTATACATTTTATCACAGTAATATTCTGGACACAAAAAGCAAAGTTTACACTTATGATTGTACCAGAGCTTTCATTGAAATGAGCTTCCTCACCATTTAATGGTTCCTGAATGAATTGTAAGCCACAATGGCTCCAACTTCAACCTTGTAAAATGGATAGATGAATACCATGAAATTTTTGAAATTCGCATGACGAGATGGCAATGAAGAACATTTGGATGTCCTGTTGCTGATCATTATTATACCAGACAGTGCCTTGATTGATGGGTATAATGAAAATGGTGTAGAACTGAGATGCCGGTTAGTTGAAAACTGCAGAGTAGTTGGCCCAGAGCAGTGATGTGCAGGTGTGTGATAAAATATTTGTGGTGGTGCCATGTGGATCTGCCATTGACTTCCAAATGGCTTTTAGCTGATATGGTGCACCAAGCAGACCCTTATATGTAAAGGCGTCTTGTTATATGGAGAGGTTTCAGGGCAATGTTTAGAATCAGTTTGCTATCGTCAAGGGGGCAAGCATATGGGATAGAAGCATGGTTGGTGCGTTCTCCTGCAGACTCTGAACCACCACATGTCACAAAACTCCCTCCAACACTGTGTCCCAGTTGAACTCCTTGTATTTCGTGAAGCAAATACCAATCTCCCAGTGCAGCAGCAAGAAACACCACGAAAATTGGAGGATGACCAAATGGCTTCACAGTCCACATGGGAGACACTTCGGCCCAGTGGCCTCAGTTTACCTACAAAGAGAGAATTCAGCACCGCTGCCTCATGATCATTGGAAAATAAGAAACCATGTTCTCCAGGTAACATAGATGCAGACCCAGCTTTGATGGTTTCATGACAAATGAAGATAAAGCTCCTGACAACAACATATATTTCAAGTGCCACACCTCAGAGGCAGTTTCTCCAGAATTCTTTTGGCCAGCAGAGCTCCATGGTTGTGTAGTGTTTACACTGTCCCGTACTTTTGGAAACTCCTCTACCAGCTCCCAGGTTGGGAACTCCTGAGCATTTTCCATTCCAGATTTGTATTCACAGATTTTCAAACTCTTCCCCTCTAATTGTGTCTCACTGGGCCAAAGGTAATGTCAAGGCATTGTTCTGGATGAGAGTTGGAAGTTTATTGTGTAGCACATATTTGCATACACATTGGATTCATTATCCTATTTACCATTTGAAATACTGAATCCCTGACACTAACCCATACCCTAATAGACTCTGACTACTTATCCTAAAATGATGGAGAAAAAGAAACCTAACAGGATAGAAATACAGGCCTTTCATAGGAGGCATGGTGTATACTTGGATTTTCCTTCTGCTTTATCAAGGGTATGTGTTATCATTCTTGTCAACCTTTCATTGGAATATTTCTCCATGAGTTTTTAAAGTTAACACATATGTAAATTCCTGTCTCCTTTTCTGTGTAGCCTATTCAGAACATGTATATTTTTATGCATATATAGACTTCTACCTGGTATCACACGTACATTCTTGTGAGCAAACTGACTTTGGAATTTACAAATTATGAGAATACATCACTGCCCCTAAATACTGATGGAACTGAAAATTCAACCTATGGGTGAGCTTCCTAGTGAACAACATTAAACATAAATCCATGTTCAGTAAAATTAATATTTTTAGGTATGTGGATGATATATATTTCATGATAAATTTCGATTGGCATATATATTGCTACATTTTAATGTGTGTGTGTGTGTGTGTGTGTGTGTGTGTGTGTGTATATATCTCCAGATTTTCCAAAATATGAAATATATGTGTCTTATTATACACTCCGTAAATTCATTCTAGTTCGTGTATGTGGATTTATAATCAACATTTCACATTTCACAAGATTATTCTCAGAAATATTCAACCACCTGAAATACATATTTGTTTCCTAGTACTGAAAACTAACTTCAGTGAATGGTCCTTATATATCCTAATATTTCTATAGTAAGTGACCAGGATTAACATCAATGCAGTTAGATTCCTATGGGACATGATATGTATTTTGAAGTTTGTTTTTATTCAACACTGGTACATTACTTTTTCTTCAGTTTATGGACATCATAGGATATATCCTTTCATCCACAAGTTCACAAATTTATAGGCATTTGGTTCACTTTCAATCACTTCCTCTTTCAGAAAACATGTATTCCTTTATGATTATTTAGTGGTCTTTTCACTAGACTTCTTTCTAAACATATTATTTTCGATTCTTTAATCATTTTTGAAGCAAAACTCACACACACTTCATGATAAACCGTAACCCTAATGTTACCATTAGAAGTACACAAAGTACACCTATTTGTACTCCCAATACTAATTGATACATGTTCAAAATATTGCTCCCAGAAATGGTGGAAGAAATACTCATGTCACCTGATCTATATATACATTTTATCACAGTGATATTCTGGACACAAAATGCAAAGATCACACTGATGATTGTAACAAAGCCTAAATGGAAAGTGAGCATGAATTACTAAAAACATCCATGTCCAGGTTACTTAATGCTCTCAAATGTCAATCCTATTGGTGACTACATGTTTGTTTCTTCCTTAGATTATATATTCAACCTCAACCCTGTGAAAATGTTTAATCCTATTACTCACTTTATAATTTGTCTGATTTCCTAATGTCTCTATTGATATCTGCTTTCCTACATATTTTCCCCAGTTCATCAATGTGACTGACTCTTCACATGTGCTGATATTTACATTCACTCTCTACCCGAAACCCTATTGCTGAAGAACTTTTGGCCCAGATCCTATATTCACTCTTCTTTCTAAACCTTCCGACTATCTTCCTAATCCTACTGACTCTCACTTTTTGACTGGATGTTGTCTTCCACATTCAGTCATCCAAGGCACAAGGTCCTATGCCATTGTATATCGATTTATCAGAGACATCTGTGCAGAACATAATTCAAACCTAAGTATCCCAATCAAGGGCTCAATAGCCGTCCGGGCTTCAAATCTTACATACATTTCGGTTTTCATACTTACATTTAACCTGTATATTCTTTTAAATATTGCAGGTTCCAAATACCATTATTCATCCCCCAAATTATTTCTAACCCAAATCGAACCTGTTGTTAATCCTAAGCATACACTCTTCCCTCAATCTAACTACAGAAGAGCATGGACAGTGTTGGTCTTACAATAGAGGAATGTAGGTGATCTTCCACCTGCTGAGAACCTCAGAGTTCCATGCAGATATGATCCTTGGAAAAGTTGTAGGCAGCTATGAAGGACCTGAGAGAGCAAAACTTATTTTACATGGCAAACAACCTGGAGAGGATGAAAGGATGTGTCTGAATCAGCCTCTCTCTTCTTAATGTAGAGAAGATGGACCAAAGCAGGCCTGTGTGGAGAGAAGTTCCCCGTTGACTATGGTTGATATACCATTCTGACTTGTGAAAGTGTCACAGGAATTAGGAGCACCCTCCATCTCATGGGACCATTTGAAGCAACTGTTAGAACAAAGTGGTTGCCAGGGCAGTGACCTCATTCATTTTTGAAGAAAGTGACTTCACCTCACTTACTTGGTGATGGAACTCTCTGAACTTGGGATCCAGGAAGCCAGGCACCCAGAGATAGTCCCAGTCGCTGTCCCAGTGGGATAACTTGTTTCGATTTACCAAGGACAGACAGTCTTTTTTGGTATATACTGATGTGAAGATGGACAAATGCCAGGAGAGCTCTGTAGAGGGACCTTTCCTAAGAAAGCAGGTAGTCGCTCACAGTTGGTTCCTGACAACTTCACAGAGTTGGCCGAGGAGACCAGATCTGAGACAGGACAGGCCAATTCAGGGTAACATACTATGGTCGACCAGTCCGAGGACACTCTGGATAGTCAAAGACTTATTGGGGGTAGGAATTGCCTTTGTGGTTGTTGGTGTAAGTTTGTGGTTTTTATTCATGTTCTCAGAATAGGTAGGAAAGGCAGTTTGTTTGGTATGGAGTGGAGTACTTCTAGAAAGCCGTTTGACAAGGCTAGTGTCTGTGTATCCCACTGTGTCCGTGTTTGTAGACATGAGAAAAGAGAATGCATCAATGAATACGTCCTGTCTAGTAGAAAGCTTCCCAGCATTCATCCTACCCAATTTATGAGTGGATTGTAGCTTGACTTATGGATGAGCAACCCCTACTATCCTCCTATGTTCCTGTTTTCTTCCCGAATTCTGGCCACTATCCAGAATAGGCTCATGTTTTTGTGTCCAAGATATGTGCCACCTCCAAGCTCTGTGACATGGCCATGTACTGGATAGCAGAATGGAGTGGCGAGCATCGCAGAAAATGCAGATATCAATGTTACCAGGAAAGTCTCAGTGGAGAAACCCTGCTTTGGGCCTTTTGCTTACCTATTGTTCTGTTGCCCTGAGTGTAAGAAAGTTTCTTGCCTCAGGCCACCCCTTTTTGAAGCCTGAAGAAAACAGTTTTCAAATGGAAATTAATGGGCATCACCTGTAGCTCTTTGGTTAATTGCTTTGGAAAGGGATGTGTCTGAATAAGCCTCTTGTCCCTGTGTCAGGCTATGAGTTAGATTCTCAGCACCTGATGGATCGAAAGTACGTTCCCATGTGTGTATCGAAAACCGAAATGTAAAAATATCAGTCATTCTGAAAGAAGTCTCTTGCCTTTCTCTGTTAGGTTCCTGACCTCCATCAAGTGAGAATAGGGATCCTTTGGTTAAAATGAGTTCTTCAAAGGCCTGCAGAGGGTAGACAATAGGTGCTTGTGTTTCCTCATTACTCCAAATCACATAAAGAATCTATACCTGACAGTCAGTAGGCCTCAAATTGGAGAATCAGAGCAGTATTAACGGCAGGCTTATTTGATAACTCCAGGTTCAGAGGAAAGGGGTCCAGTCCACCCTTACTTTAGGCAAAAGAGGGGCAAGGGAGCATATTTTGGACACTGTCTTGGGCTGCACCCATCATGTAAACCTTCAGCCAGAGGTTTTGATGAGTGTCTCAATGGAAGAAGATGTGGGCCATGTGGGAGTGTTTTGGTTTTAATTGTGGTTGGAAGAGATTACTTGGTCCACCTCAGCTGGAACTCTGGTGTGTTTCCCCTAAGAGACTGAGTTCTGGAACTGAACTCATACAAGTATTGCCATGAATTGCGTTGGGATTTTAGGAGGCCACGCATGAGAGTCGCCATTGGAAACTGAGATCTAGGCTCAGGGTGGCTTTCCACACAGCACTGGGAATCTCAGCCAGGATATCACATGATTTTTTTCTGAAAGTCTTGGCAGACATAGTTGAGAGTCAAAACAAACATGGACCTCACTTTGTAGACCTCAATGGGCCTGGATTCACGTGACCATTTTGCCACTTTTTTGGATGACTTGCCTGTGAGAGTTCTCCAGAGCATTCATTGAAATGAGCTTCCTCACCATTGAATGGTTCCTAAAATAATTGGAACTCACAGTGCCTCCAATATCATCCTTGAAAAATGGCTAGATAAATACCATGACATTTTTGAAATTCCCTTGACCAGGTGGTACAGGAGAACCTTTGTATGTACTGTTGCTGATCCTGAGTGTACCAGACAATGCCTTGATTGACTGGGTTTCATGAAAATGGTGTAGAACAGAGATGCCAGTAACTTGGAGCCAACTGAGTAGTTGACCAAGAGCAGTGGTGTGCAGTTTTGTGATAAAATTTCTGTCCTGGGGCCTTGTGGATCTGCCTTTGACTTCCAAATGGCTTGTGGCTGACATGGTGCATCCTGCAGACTCTTATATGTAAAGGCATCTTTTTATAAGGAGAGGTTTAACCAAAATGTTCACAATCAGGTTATTATGGTCAAGGGGGCAAACTATGTGGGATAGAAGCCTGGTTGGTGCATTCTCCTGCAGATCCTGACCCACCATACCTGACAGAACTCCCTCCAGCTCTGACTCCCAGTTGAGCTCCTTGTATTCCGTGAAGCAAATACCAAATTCCCAGTGCAGCACCAAGAAACACCACGAAATGTGGAGGATGACCAAATGGACTCACAGTCAACATGTGGATACACTTAGCCCCCATGGCAACAATTTGCCTACAAAGAGAGAATTCAGCACTACTGCCTCATGTTCATTGGAAAATAAGAAAGCATATCCTCCAGGTCACAGAGAATCAGACCTAGCTTTGATGGTCTCACTAGAAAGGAAGCTAAAGCTCCTGACAACAACATATATTTCAAGTGCCCATCCTTAGAGGCAGTTTATCAAGAAGTCTTTAGGCAGGCAAATGTCCATGTTTGTGGAGTGGTTTACCCTGTCTCTTACTTTTGGAAATTCCTCTACCATATCCAAGGTTGTGAACTCCTGATAATTTTCCATTGCAGATATGTATTCAAAGATTTTCTAACTCTTCTCCTCTAATTGTGTCTTACTTGGGGCGAAGGTGATGTCTAGGCATTGTTCTGGATGAGAGTGGGAAGATTTTGTGTAGCACATATTTGCATACACATTGCATTCATTTTCCTATTTTTCATACGAAATACTGAATCCCTGACACTAACCCACACCCTTCTAGACTCTGAATACTAATCCTAATATGATGGAGGCAAATATCCCAAACACTAGAGAAATACAAGCAGTTCAGGGGAGGCATCATGTATAGTTGGACTGCCTTTTTGCATGATTTTTCGTAGGTGATACAAATCTAGTGAATTTTTAATTGAAATAGTTCTCCATTGATTTTAAAGTTCACTTATGTGTGAATTCCTGTCTCCATTTCTCTGGAGCCTATTCAGCACATGTATTTTTATATGCACAAATAGAATCCTACTTAGTATCACTCATACATTTTTGTGAAGTGGCTGACTTGGCAGAAAGAAATTCTGAGAAGAGATCACTCCTCCTAAATGCTTTTGGAACTGAAAATTCAACCTATGGGTGAGCTTCCTAGTTGAACAACATTATACATAAATTTATGTTCAGTAAAATGAATATATTTGAACCTGTGGATTATGTATATTTCATGATGAATTTTGTTTGGCATATATATTGCTACTTTTTAATGTGTCTGTGTGTGTTTTTTGTATATATATATATATACACTCTCCTGACTTTTCAAAATATGTAATATTTGTGTCATATATACACTCCCTAAATTCATTCATGTTAATTAATGTGGATTTATAATCAAATTTTCACAAGTTTATGCTCAGATATATTCATCCACCTGGAATATATTTTTGTTTCCTAGTACTGAAAACTAACTTTATTAAATGGTCCTTACAAATCCTATTGTTTCTACAGTAACTGACCCAGTTTAACATCAATGCAAGTAGATTCCAATGGGACATGATGTGTATTTTGACGTTCATTTTAATTAAACACTGTTACATACTATTTCTTCGGTTTTTGCACATCATAGGATATATATTTCATCCACAAGTTAGTAAATTTATAGGCTTTTGTTATACTTACAATCACTTCCTGCTTCAGAACACATGTATTCCTCTATGTTTTTTGACTCGTCTTTTCATGAGACTTCATTCCAAATACATTATTTTCCATTTCTATAATCACTTTTGAAGCAAAACTCACACACCCTTCATGATAAAACATAACCCTAATATTACCATTTGATGTATAACTCGATGGAATGAATGATTGTATATCAATATAAGATTTCTTATATATTTTCAGATATCAATTCAATCCATTATTTAAAGTTGAAACAGTTATATTATTTATTCACAGTATTGTCAATTCATGCATTACTTCTATATTAATAGACACAGGGTACAACTTTTGTACCCCCAATACTAATTTATACGTCTTCAAAATATTGCTCCCAAAATGTTAGAAGAAATACTCATGTCACCTGATCTACATATACATTTTATCCCAGTAATATTCAGATCACAAAATGCAAAGGTCACACTTATGATTGTACCAAAGCCTAAATGGAAAGCAATCCTGGATTACTAAAAACATTCATGTCCAGGTTGCCTATTGCTCTCAAATGTCAATGATATTGGTTAGTACATATGTGTTTCTTCCTAAGTTTATATATTGAAACTCAACACTGTTGATAATGTCTAATCCTATCACTCACTTTATACGTTGCCTGATTTCATAATGTCTCTATTGATATCTGCTTTCCTACGTATTTTCTCCAGTTCATCCTATACTCACTCTTCGTCCTAATCCTACCAGCTATATTTCTAATCCTACCGACTATCCCTTTTTGAATGGATGTTCTCTTCAACATTCAATCATCCAAGTAAAGGTCAGGCGAGCGTTGGAGGAAGAGTCCACCAAGAGACTATCTCATGAAACAGCAAAGGGTTTATTGGGGGTCCAGCATGCTGGTACTCAGAGCTCACTTGAGTAGAGCAGAGAGCCCTGAGAAAAGCTTAAGCAGAGCTTATATACTTTCCTTTGTGATGGCACGGAGGGAAGTTTATTGATGGGTCAGGGCAAGTGGGCAGTTAGCGTGCAACCGGGTGAGGGAGTACATTCTGCAGTTTGTCAGTTGGGGACAGCACATTATGGGAACAAGATTAGCAAACATTTCTCAAGAATTCAACAGTGTTTTGTTAAGCGTACAGAAAAAAAGGAAGTAACAAGTGCCTATTTTATTAACCTTTCATCCCCCAATTCTTCTTCTGGCTACTTTTAATCATAAAAGTGATCATTGCCGGGTGTCACATTCTATGTCTGCTAGTGGGGTATTACCATAAGTTCAACTTGTCCAATTTGAGCTTGGAGAAAAGAAATTACACGGTTTAGCAAACAGGCTTTTATAGTTAGCAATAATATGAGGATTATAATTGGACTGGCCAGGGTTGATAAATTCATAGTTAACGAGGGGACTGTGTGAACCAAGACTCAAACCACCCTTTATGGGCCTCCCTCTCTCGTTGACACTCTTCAAGGCATTTTTTAATTTACTCATAGATTTTTTAACAACTCCACTATGGTCTGCATAAACACAACATTCTTCCATCGATGCAGAACAAAGGACCCCTTCTCTCATGAAGAGGAGGATCAACACTCGACTGTTCTGTAAAACAACTTCAGAGAGAGAGGTTAAAAATTCCTGAAAAGCTGTGATAGAGGTTTCTAATATCTTTAAGTTTTGGTGTATTGTTGCTTCTTATTGGGTCATTTGATGTGTCTCATGGACCAAGGCAGTAGTTCTTGTGCCCACCCCTGCAGCAACTCCTATTCCTAATAGGATGGCTAAAGTGAGGGATATATGTTCCCAGTGGAACCGGGTTTTATGGCCACCTATTTGATCTTCAAATGAGCCTGCGTCATAATAAAGCACTCTGGGAAACATCTGCACCATTACACAATTTATCCCAGCTGTTGACCATTTGATGAAAACATAAACAATGTTTAAGTATATAGAATTATACTGTTTTAGGCACGGACAAGGCAAGGCACCTAAGATAGTACCAAAGACAGGGAGACAGTCCTGTTTGTTGCAAACGGTTTCAGAGGGCATTACTTCTGTTGTAATCAACTAATCCCCTGAAACCCAAGTTTCGGTAGTTTCAGAATTTTGTACCCAACATGTAAGGGAAGGGGCTCAGAAGTTCACAGTCTGCAGAAGTTCACAAAAGGCAGTTTTTTTCCTGCTTTTTCCTCTGTTCTGGGCAAGTTAACTTTTCAAGGACACCTGGGTGAGGGAGAGCTTTTTCTTCCCTTTATATTTTCCCCCTGCCAGCTGTTACCATGGAGCCCAGTTGGTAACATCTTTATCATAAAAATCTAGCCATCTCTGTGAAGCCCCAGCTCAAGGCCAGAGGCCTTGTTCACATATTTTGTGAAAAACTAGTAATGAGGTGTCTAGCGTAGGAGTGCTGATTGTTTTAGCCAGTGGCCAAGTAGAAGAGGGCAACACTAAAAGAGGAAGTTTATCTACTCTGAACTCTTTTATAGGGACTCTTTTGCTGAAAGCCCTAAAGTCAGCCATGGTGAAGACTTCTGGAGAAGGTCAGTTAAGACTTTTCTGAGGGCCTGGTACAGAGGGGGAAGACGGGGAAGGTGTGGCTGTGAGCAGCTCCATTGATCTGAATGAGGTAGGAGAGATGTAAAAGAATAATGGGAAAGGGGTCTGGGATTTTCCTAGAAACAAAAAGTTGAGCAGTAGAACAGGTAGAGCAAAGGGGAAGACGGGAGTTAGTATCCCTAAAAAACTGTGAGGGACTTTAAATTCTTAGTAACCTGTTTTCAGTGATGACAAAGAAATTTTAAAGGCCATTTTTATTTCATTTTGGATAGGGGTCTAAGGGCTCTCCTCAGCTGATTTGAGCTTTGGGTTAACTGGTAAGAGGACCTGCTGGGACCCGGTGCGGGCTCTGACAGGAGAAGAGATTAGTGAGTGGGTGGAGGGGTACCTATGTACCTGCTACCTCAGCAAGAGAGTAATGGTCTGAGAATTGGCGGAGGTTTGGGTTTTTGATCTAGAACTTGGAGGGGAGAAATCATGTTGCTGAGGTGGGAGTGACCGCTGCAGGTCTGGAGCAGAAGGCTGTGTGTGAGGATCTATTGGAGAAGCATAGTTCAGGATGTGAGCAAAGGAGGGAAAAGGCCTCCACATAGGGGAATCACCTTTCACCTTTTTGATCATTTGCAGAAGTTAAAAAGGTCATGCAGATTTGAGGATCAAGAGACCCCTCTGTGGGCCATCGGTGTTGGTTATCTAATTGGTAATATGGCCAATGCTTTGTACAGAAATTGATTAGGAGTTTGGGTTCCATCAGGCACTTCCTGTATGCTCACATCCCCATGACTTACAGAAGAAGTCGGCTATCCCCCAACACAGCCGTGAGTTTTGTGTAATCTAGGCAAGCCAACCTGCATCTGGCTCACGTGTCGCTACATTCATAATGATTGTTTCCATTATCTATTGTGTAGAAGGGATTTAATGGAATTTTAGTGGGATCCTCTTCATCAGGGATATCCCAATAGGAAAGACCTATACCCAGCTGACAAATATCTGGGGGGAGAGATGGCAACCAGGTCCCTAAATGGGCTGTATGCAAGATAGACCATACTTCTTTTCCAGTAGGATTGTGATCAGCCATCGCTGCTGAACGGGCTGATGAGGGTTAGTACTACTGGTGGTGAAGGGGAGAGTCTATAGCCTTATCCACATGGCGAATACACAATTTGAAAGTGTTACCAGTCTTTTCCAGTTTCCAGTCAGAGTCTGGACAGGCCGCAGGCTTGAGATGAGAGATATGGATACGGGAAGAGATTCTGTCTACCTTTACTGCTGTAGGTGTTATAAGTAGCACCTGCTATGGTTCTTTTCAGCGGGGTTCCAGGGATGACACCTGATGTCATGTTACCTAGACGAAGTCTCTTACTTGATATCGATGTGCAGTTCCCTCTTCCCCAGTTTGGTAATCAGTGGCCATCTGTTTTCGCTGGTATCCCTGAGTTCTTTTAAGAACTTTAAGTCTTTCAAGCAAGGGGGTGTGGAAGGGATCGTTAGGTCTTAGAGTTGGGGTTAGGTCCCGTCCTGGAGGAGAGGCACCATAGAGAATTTCATAGGGTGTGAGGTTACACAAAGAAACAGAGGGAGTATTTCTTGAATTAAACAGTGCATAAGGCAGGAGCATAGTCCAATCTTTTATGCCGGTCTCTAAGCTTAATTTTGTTATGGTCTCTTTAATGGTTCTATTCATTCTTTCTACCTGTCCTGAACTCGGTGGTCTATAAGCACAATGTAACTTCCAATTAATCCCCAGGGTCCTGGCAAACCCCTGACTTACCTGAGCCACAAACGCCGGTGCATTATCAGACCCTATTACTTTAGGGAGGCCGTTTCTTGAAAAAATATCTTCCAGGATCATTTGACCACCATTTGTGTTGTTTCTTTTTTTTCTTTTTTCTTTTTTTTTTCCTGGGGAGGGCTTCAATCCATCCTGAAAATGTATCTACAAAGACTAGGAGATATTTCAGTCCATCCCTTGCTGGCTTAATTTTAGTTAAGTCCACTTCCCAGAATTGTCCTGGTCTGGCTCCTCGTAGGTGCTTTCCTGCAGGAAGCTTGGAAGGGTAAGCATTAACCAATTGATGGACCTGAAAGGCTTTTGTAACCCGTTTAGTTATTTTCTTTTGCTGTGAGTCGGTTAGTGGAAAACTCTGTTCTTGATCCTTCAGGAATGAATGCAATTTCTTTGAACCAAGGTGAGTGAGTTGATGTACATTTTCTACTGTCATATTTAGAGCCGTGATTATAGGAGTTTTTACTGAAGGATTTAGAAATCCCAATTGGGGGCCTTCAGGGATAAAAGTTATTTTGGCCCGGAGCTTGGTGAGCAGATCTCTGCCCATCAATGGGGCAGGGCATTCTTGGATTACTAAAAAGGAGTGATGGATATTTTTCCCCCTGGTCCATGGTCCTCTTAGTTGTCCAAGCTCGATATTTACTGTAATTAGCCCCTTGAATTAGAGACCTTTTATTTGAAAGAGAGCCCAATGGGGCCTTAAGGGCTGAGTATATTGCCCCTGTATCTACTTCATAGTTTACTGGGGTACCCTCTACTTCAAAAGTTACCCTGACCTCTGTGAGGAGATCTGAACCCCGACGTTCTTAGTCATCCTCCAGAGTCAGAATGGCTGGCTGGCATGGCTGTCTCTTTCTAGGGCCCTCTTTGACCCAGAGTCCATTTTCTTTACAGTAGGCACATGGATCTGAGGCCAGGGGTGGCCTGTAGTGTGGGCCCAGGTATTCCTTCCTGTCTCCATGTTTCTTATTTCTGGCCTATTTGTTTTTGAGACCAAGACCTTAGTCAATGCCTTAGTCTGTCTTTTTCTTTTATCCTCCCTTTGCTCCCTACTCTTCCTCAGTTTCTACCTTATAGTATACCTTCTTGGCTTCTCAGACTAAATCTCTCAAAGTCATATCTTGTAATCCATCTAAGCATTGTAACTTTCTTTTAATATCCAGGGCAGCTTGCCCAATAAAGGCCATCATGCGTATGCATTTTGATCCTCTGCCTGAGGATTGAAAGGAGTATATCTCCTATATGCCTCCATAATTCTCTCTAGACACATAGAGGGGGAATCATCAGGCCCTTGAATAATCTCTCTTACCTTGGCCAAATTTGTTGGTCACCTAGCGGCCACTAAAATACCCGCAATTAGAACCCGGTGATAAGTGGACAAATGCTCCCTACCTTCAAAGGTGTTGGGGGCCCAGTTGGGTTGGTTCAAGGGAAAGCCGTGTTGAATATTTTGGGAAGTTGTGTCGGTCACCCATCTGGTCCGAGAATATTTTTTTCTAGCTTCCAGGAGGATTCTCTTTTGTTCCTCTGTCATGAAGAGAGTCCCTAGGTGTTGTTGGCAGTCATCCCAATTAGGCTGGTGTGAAAACATCAATGACTCAACCACACCTGATAGCCGGGTGGGGTCCTCGGTAAAAGGGGGATTGTTATTTTTCCAGTTATATAGGACTGAAGAGGAGAAAGGCCAATATTGATAGTCTTGCATTTTTCCCCCAAGGACGTCGACAGTCACTGGCCCGTAGGGATAGAGGGGGAGCATCACAGGAGTTCCAGCATTTTCAAATATTCACCGCCGGCGAGTTCCTTTAGCTGGACCAGTTTCCTCCAGCGGAGGAGGGGCTGTGTGTGCAGCGGGGGAGTTATCTGGCGGGCGCTGGGCTGGCTTAGCTTCCTCCAATGGTGGAGAGGCTGAGTCAGCAGCAGAGGAATCACTTAGAGGGTGTTGGGAGTTGGGGGATGTGGGCAGGAGATAAGGAGGGGGAGGAGAGTCCAGTAGAGTCAAATCTTTGACTCAGGGAGAACACAGGGTGGAGGAGGAGGAGGAGCAGAGGGTTTGAGAGATCATGGGGGAAGGAGTAGGACCAGGGGCAGGGGCATGGAAAGGCCTCACTCATGGAGGAGGAGATTTGCAGAGGTCCTTCCAAGTAAAGATATATGGCTGTTGATCTGGATGGCTATGTTTCCCTGGCTGAAAGACAATATCTCTTACTTTTTAAATTAGTGGGAAGTAGAAAGATCCTTCTAGGGGCCATCCGAATCTAAAGGTGGGCCATTCTGGGTCACAGAGAGTCTGCTAGGTCCAGGGTTTTACTGAAAAAGAAAGACTCTGAGCCCTTAAGTGTACTTTGGTCCAGTGATCAAGGGTCAGGGAC
Organism: Callospermophilus lateralis; assembly: GCF_048772815.1. NCBI lineage: Eukaryota > Metazoa > Chordata > Mammalia > Rodentia > Sciuridae > Callospermophilus > Callospermophilus lateralis. The sequence continues at coordinate 624,040 of NW_027514416.1, forward strand.
AGAGGCATTGAAGTGCTCTGTCCCATAATGAAAGATACACAAACAGTAAAAGCAACGACACACGACACAGACAAGACAAGAAAATAAAGACACGCAATGGACGTCCAACACTGAGACCAGGACTGAGTAGCCGGCAAAACCCGATGGGCTGGCAATACCGAATCTGAAACTAAATATCACTGATTCGAAGAGACTATTGTTCCTCGATTCCAGAATCCTCAGCGGCGTCCCCCAGGTACGTGGCCTGTGGCTCTGTGACACGTCTGTCAGCCACCATCGGAGAGAGCTCACACTCTTCATTGACAGCCATTTTGCCAAGCCATAACCTGAAACCTGAAACCAGAAAGAGGCACCTTACATACCCCAAGAGAAGCCGATTGGGGTCTCTCGTCCGCCGCTGCCGGATCTCGGTGGAACATCCATATGTAAAGGTCGGGTGAGCGTCACGGGAAGAGACCACCAAGAGACTGTCTCATGAAAAAGCAAAGGGTTTATTGGGGGTCCAGCATGCTGGGGCTCAGAGCTCACCTGAATAGAGCAGAGAGCCCTGAGAACAGCTTAAGCAGAGCTTATATATTTTAATTGGAGAGGGCAGGGAGGGAAGTTTATTGATGGGTCCGGGTGAGTGAGATGTTTGCGTGCAAACGAGCGAGGGAGTACATTCTGCAGTTTGGCAGTTGGGGTCAGCACATTCGGGAAACAAGATTAGGAAACAGTTCTCAAGATTTCAACAGTGTTTTATTAAGCATACAGGATAACAGGGAGTGACAAGTACCTATTTTGTTAAACACTCACTACCGAATATACTTTACCAGATTTCCTAATGTCTCTATTGATATCTGATATATTTCCTACATATTTTCAACAGTTCATCATTGTGACTGACTCTTCACATGTGTGGACATTTACATTCACTCTATACAAAAAACCCTATAGCTAAATAACTTTTGGTCCAAATACTATACTCACTCTCCTTTCTAAACCTACCGACTATCTTTCTAATCCTACCGACTATCCCTTTTTAACTGAAAGTTCTTTTTGACAATCAATCATCCAAGGTACAAGGTTCTATGCAATTGTATATCGATTTATCTGAGACATCAGTGCAGAAAATAAAACAAAGCTAAGTATCACAATCAAGGGCCCAATGCCCTTCTGGGCTTCAAATCTTACCTCAATTTCTGTTTTCATACTTATATTTTACCTATATATTCTTGTAAATATTGCAGGTTCCCAATACCATTATACATCCAGCAGAATGATTCCTAATCCAAATCAAACCTGTTATTAACCGTAACCATACACTGTTCCCACAATCTAAATTTACAGAAGAGCAGAGACAGAGTTGGTCTTACAATACAGGAAGGTAGGGGATGTTCTAACTGCCAAGAAACTCAAAGGTCCATGCAAAAATGATCCCTGAAGAAGTAGTGGCTAACTGGGTAACTATGAAGGAACTGAGAGACCAAAAGTCATCTTCCATTGCAAACAACCTGGTCAGGATGAAGGGATGTGTCTGAATCAGCCACTCTCTTCTTAATGTAGAGAAGAAGGACCAAACCAGGCCTGTGTGGAGAGCTGTTTCCAGTTGCCTATGGTTGATATACCATTCTAACTTGTGAAAGTGTCACAGGAAGTAGGGGTAGCCTCCATTTCATGGTACCCTTGGAAGCAACTGTTAGGACAACATGGTTGCCAAGGCAGTGACCTCATTCAGTTCCTGATGGAAGTGACCTCACCTCACATCCTTGGTGATGAAAATCTCTGAACTTGGGATTCAGGAAGCCAGGCACCCAAATCCAGTCCCAGTCCCTGTCCCTGTGTTCTCACTTCTTTGGATTTACCAAGGACAGAGTCAGTCTTTCTTATTACCTACTGATGTGTGCATGGCCAAATGCCAGGAAAGCTCTGAAGAGTGGCCTTTCCTGAGAAAGCATGTATTGGCTCACTGTTGGCTCCTGACAACTTCATGGAGTTCACCAAGGAGACCAGATCTGAGAAAGGACAGGCCATTTTGGGAAAACATTGTATGGCCCACCAGTCAGAGGACACACCGGATAGTCAGAAACCTACTTGGGGAAAAGAGGTGCCTTTGTGGGTGTGGGTGTGTGTTTGTGGTTTTGTCTCATGTTCTGAGAATAGGTAGGAAAGGTGGTTTGTGTGGTTTGGAGTGAACTGTTTCTAATAAGTGATTTGACAAGGTGACTGTTTCTATTTCTGTGTATACCAATGTGTCCATGGTTGTAGACATTAGAAAAGAGAATGCATCAATGGATGTGTCCTGTCTAGTAGAAAGCGTTCCAGCATTCATCCTGCCCAATTTATGAATGCAATGCAGCTTGCCTTATCAATGGGCAACACCTGCTATATTCCTAAGTTGCTGTTTTCTTCCTGAATACTGGCCACTCTCCAGAATAGGCTCATGGTTGTGTGTCCAAGATATGTACTACGTCCAAGCTCTGTGACATGGCCATGTACTGGATAGCTGAAGGAATGGCGAGCATCTCAGAAAACTCAGATATCAGTGTGACCAGTAAGTTTCAGTGGAGAAACCCTGCTTTGGGCCTTTTGCTTACCTTTTGTTCTCTTCCCATGTATGTCAGCAAAGTCTTTGCCTCAGACCACAGCTTTGTGAAGCCTGAAGAAAACATTTTTTAAATAGAAATTAATGGGCCTTACCTGTGGCTCTTTGCTTAATTGCATTGGAAAGGGATGTGTCTGAATCAGCCTCTTGGTGCTGTGTGAGGCTGTGGCTTAGATTCTCAGCACCTGATATATCAAAAGAAAGATCCCATGTGTGCATCCAAAACCAAAATGGGCAAAAGAGTAGTCATTGTGGATGAAGTCTTTTGCCTTCCTCTGTAAGGCTCCTGACCTCCATCAAGTGAGAATAGGGATCCTTTGTTTCAAATTAGTTCTTCAAATCCCTGCAGAGGCTAGCCCATAGGTGCTTGGGTTTTCTCATGACTCCAATTCACATAAAAAACCTAAACCCCAGAGTCAGTAGTCCTCAATTTGGAGAAGCAGAGCAGTATTAACAGCAGGTCTTTTGTTCACTCCTGGATTACAAGAAGGATGTCCAGGGCACCCTGACTTTAGGCAAATGAGGGGCAAGGGAGCTTATTTTGGACACTGTCTTGGCCTGCGTCCTTCATGGAAAACTCCAGCCAGAGATAAAAATGAGTGTCTAGATGGAATAAGATGAGGGTCATGTTGGAGTGTTTTGGTTTTAAATGTGGTCATTTGTGTGGGTGTTGGAAGAGATGTGTGGGTCAACATAGGCTTGAACTCTGGTGTGATTCCCCTTAGAGACTGAGTTCTGGAACTGACCTCAGAGAAGTACTGCCATGAATTTTGTTGCAATTTTAGGAGACCACGCATGAGAGTCGCCCTTGGAAACTGAGATATAGGCCCAGGATGGCTTTCCACAGAGCACTGGAAATCTCAGCCAGCATATCACATGATTTTATTCTGAAAGACTTGGCAGCCATAGTTTAGAGTCAAAACACACATACACCTCACATTGTAGAACTCAATAGGCCTGGCTTCTTGTGACCTTTTGGCCACTCTTTGGGAAGCCTTGCCTGTGAGAGTTCTTCAGATCTTTCATTGAAATGAGCTTACTCAGCATTTCATGTTTCCTGAATGAATTGAAACCCACAGTGCCTCCAACTTCAACCTTGAAAAGTGGATACATAAATATCATAAATTTTTTAAATTCCCATGACCAGTTGGCACTGGAGAAACTTTGGATGTCCTGTTGCTGATCATGAGCATACCAGACAGTGTCTTGATTGACTGGGTTTGGTGAAAATTATGTAGCACAGAGATGCCAGTAAGTTGGAGCCTGCTGAGTAGTGGCCCTAGAGTAGTGGTGTGCAGGTGTGTGATAAAACATCTGTGTTGTGGCTATGTGAATGTGCCATTGCCTACCAAATTGCTTGTGAGTGACATGGTGCAGGTAGCAGACGCTTGTATGAAAAGGCATCTTGTTATATGGAGAGGTTTCAGGGCAATGTTTAGAATAAGTTTGCTATGGTCAAGGGGCAAAGCATTGTGGGATATAAGCCTGGTTAGTGCATTCTCCTGCAGACCCTGACCCACAACACGTGACAGAACTCCCTCCAGCACTTTGTCCCAGTTCAACTCCTTTTATTTCATGGCGCAAATACCAAACTCCTAGTGCAACAACAAGAAACACCACGAAAAGTATAGGATGACCAAGAGGCTTCACAGTCCAAATGGGGAGACACTTAGGCCCCAGCTGCCACAGTTTACCAACGAAGAGAGAATTCAACACTGTTGCCTCATGTTCATTGGTAAATAAGAAACCATGTCCTCCAGGTCACGTAGATGCAGATCTAGCTTTGATGGTCTCACTACAAAGGAAACTAAAGCTCCTGAAAACAACGTATATTTCAAGTGCCCAACCTCAGAGGCATTTTCTGCAGAAGTCTTTAGGCCAGCAGAGCTCCATGTTTGTGGAGTGTTTACACTGTCCCTTACTTTTGGAAACTCATCTACCAACTCCAAGGTTTTGAACTCCTGAGCATATTCCATTCCAGATATGTATTCACAGATTTTCTATCTCTTCTCCTCTAATTGTGTCTTTCTTGGGGTGAAGGTAATGTCAATGCATGGCTCTGAATGAGAGTGGGAAGATTTTTGTGTGGAACATATTTCCATAAACATTGGATACATTTTTTTTTATTTTCCATTAGAAATACTGAATTCCTGATACTAACCCAAAACCTACTAGATTCTGACTACTAATCCTAATATGATGGAGAAAAATAAACCAAGCTGAATAGAAATACAAGCAGTTCAGAGGGGGCATGGTGTATAGTTGAACTTGCCTTTTGCATGAAAAAGGGTAGGTGTTATAAATGTACTTAATTTTTAATTGAAATAGATCTCCATGTGTTTTTAAAGTTAACAAATATGTGAATTCCTGTCTCCCTTTCTCTGTAGCCTATTCAGCACATGTATTTTTATATGCACATATAGAATCCTACCTGGCATCACACGTATACTATTGTGAGATGGCTGACTTGGCAGATACAAATTGTGAGAAGGGAAAACTCCTCCTAAACGCTGTTGGAACTGAAAATTCAACCAATGTTTTAACTTCCTAGTAATACAGTATTATTCATATCCATGTTGAGTAAAATAAATATTTTTGCATCTGTGGACGATATATATTTCATGATGAATTTCGTTTGGCACATATATTGCTACTTTTCAATGCCTGTGTTTGCGTTTTGTATATATATATATATATATATATATATATATATATATATATATATATATATATTCTCCAGATTTCTCAAAATATTTTATATATGTGTCTTATATACACTCCCTAAATTCATTCATATTCATTTATGTGGATTTATAATCAACTTTTCACTAGATTATTCTCAGAAATATTCATCCACCTGAAATTTATATTATCTTCCTAGTACTGAAAACTAACTTCAGTGAATGGTGCATACAAATCCTAATAATGCTACAGTACCTGACCCAGATTAACATCAATGCAAGTAGATTCCTATGGGACATGATGTGTCTTTTGACATTCATTTTTATTCAACACTGGTGCATTACTATTTCTTCAGGATTGCACATGAGAGGATATATATTTCATCCACAAGTTCACAAATTTATAGGCATTTGTTTCACTTTCAATCACTTCCTGATTCAGAACACATGTATTCCTTCAAGATTCTTGACTGGTCTTTTCATGAGATTTTGTTTCAAACACCTTATTTTGATTTCCATAATCGGTATTGAAGCAAAACACACACACTCTTCATGATAAACCATAACTCAAATATTACCATTAGATGAATATCTGGTTGGAATGAATGTTTGTATATCAATATAAGATTTCCTGTTTATTTTCAGATATCAATTCAAACCGTTATTTAAAGTTGGAACCAGTTATATTATTTATTCACAGTATGTTCTCTTCATGCATTATCTCTATATTCATATACACATGGTCCACCTATTTGTACTCCCACTAATTTATTCATCTTCAAAATATTGCTCCCAGAAGTGTTGGAAGAAATACTCATGTCACCTGATCTACATATATATTTTATCACAGTAATATTCTGGACAAAATGTGCAAAGGTCACACTTATGATTGTACCAAAGCCTAAATGGAAAGTGAATATGGATTGATAAAAACATCCATTTCCAGTTTGCCTAATGGTCTCAAATGTCAATGCTATTGGTTACTACATATTTGTTTTTTCCTAAGATTATATATTGAAACTCAACCCGGTTGAAAATGAATAAGCCTATCACTCACTTTATACTTTGCCTGATTTCGTAATGTCGCTATTGATATCTGCTTTCCAATATATTTTTCCCAGGTCATAATTCGACTGACTCTTCACATGTGTTGACATTTACCTTCATTCTCTACCCGAAACCCTATTGCTAAAGAACTTTTGGTCCAAATCCTAAACTCACTCTTCTTCCTAATCCTACCGACTATCATCCTAATCCTGTAGACTATCATTTTTGACTGGATGTTATCTTCTACATTCAATCAACCAAGGTACAAGGTCCTATGCCATTGTATATCGATTTATCTGAGACATCTATGAGGAACATAATTCAATGCTAAGTATCACAATCAATGGCCCAATGCCCTTCTGGGCTTCAAATCTTAAATAGATTTCTGTTTTCATACATATATTTCAACTCTATATTCTTATAAATATCGCAGGTTCCCAATACCATTATTCATCCAGCAGAATGATTCCTAACCCAAATCTATCATGTTATTAACTCTAACCCTACACTGTTCCCTCAATCTAACTTTACTGAAGCACAGGGACAGAGTTGGTCTTATAATACAGGAAAGTAGGGGATCTTCCACCTGCTGAGAACCTCAAAGATCCGTTCAGAAATTATATCTGGAGAAGATGTAGGCAGCTATGAAGGACCTGAAAGAGCAAAAGTCATCTTCAATAGCAAACAACCCTGTCAGGATTAAGGGTTGTGTCTGAATCAGCCTCTCTCTTCTTATTGTAGAGAAGATGGACCAAACCAGACATTTGTGGAGAGCTGTTCCTGGGTTCCTAATGTTGATATACCATTCTAACTTGTGAAAGTGTCACAGGAAGTAGAGGCAGCCTCCATCTAATGATACCCTTTGAAGCAACTCTTAGGACAAAGTCATTGAAAAGGCAGTGACCTCATTCAGTTCCTGAAGGAAGTGACCTACCTCACTTCCTTGGTAATGGAACTCTCTGAACTTGGGATTTAGGAAGCCAGGCACACAAAGGCAGTCCCAGTCCCAACCCAGTGGTCTCCTTTGTTTGGATTTACCAAGGACAGAATCTGTTTTTCTTATTACCTAGTGATGTGAGGATGGCCACATGCCAGGAAAGCTCTGAAGAGAGGCCATTCCTGAGAAAGTAGGTAGTGGCTCACCGCTGGCTCCTGACAACTTCACAGAGTTGGCCAAGGAGACCAGATCTGAGACAGGACAGGCCATGATGTGGGGACATAATATGGCCCACCAATCAGAGGACAGTCCGGAAAATCACAGACCTACTTGGGGGAAGGAGGTGACTTTGTGGGTTTGGGTGTGTTTTTGTGGTTTTGTCTGATGTTCTGAGAATAGGTAGGAAAGGCGGTTTGTTTGGTTTGGAGTAAACTGTTTCTAGTAAGTCGTTTGACAAGGCGAGTGTTTCTAAGTCTGTGTTTCCCACTGTTTCCATTGTTTTAGACTTTAAAAAAGAGAATGCATCATTGGATGTGTCCTGTCTAGTAGAAAGCTTCCCATCATTCATCCTGCCTAATTTATGAATGGACTGTGGGTTGCCTTATTGAATGGTAACACCTGCTATCTTCCTAAGTTCCTGTTTTCTTCCTGAATTCTGGCCACTCTCCAGAATAGGCTTATGGTTTTGTCTCTGTCATATGTACCACATCCAAGCTCTGTGACATGGCCATGTACTGCATAGCTGAAGGGAATGGCGAACATCTCACAAAACACAGATATCAGTGTGACAAGTAAAATCTCAGTGGAGAAACCCTGATTTTGGCCTTTTTCTTACCTATTATTCTGTTGCCCAAATGTCAGGAATGTCTTGGCCTCAGGCCACCCATTTGTGATGCCTGAAGAAAACAGTTTTCAAATGGAATTGAATGGCCATCACCTGTTGCTAATTGCTTAATTGCATTGGAAACAGATGTGTCTCAATCAGCCTCTGGCCCTGTTTGAGGATGTGGCTTAGATTCTCAGCACCTGATGGATCTAGAAAAGTTCCCATGTGTGCATCTAAAATTAAAATTGCCAAAAGAGCACTCATTTTGGATGAAGTCTCTCGCCTTCCTTTGTAAGGTTCCTGACTTCCATCAAGTGAGAATAGGGATCCTTTGGGTCAAATAAGATATTCAAAGCCATGCAGAGGTGCTTGAGTTTTATCATGACTCCAAATCACATTAAGAATATATACCCGACAGTCAGTAGGCCCCAAATTGTAGAAGCAGAGCAGTATTAATGGCAGGCCTATTTGATCACTCCTGGTTCACAGGAAGGGTGTCCAGGCCACCCTGACTTTAGGCAAATGAGGGGCAAGGGAGCTTATTTTGGACACTGTCTTGAGCTGCACCACTCAAGGAAACCTCCAGCCAGAGGTGATGATGAGTGTATATATGCAAGAAGATGAGGGTCATGTGGGAGTGTTTTAGTTTTAATTGTGGTCATTTTTGTGGCAGTTGGAAGAGATGACTGGGTCCACCTGGGCTTAAACTCTGGTGTGATTCCCCTTAGAGAGTGCGTTCTGGAACTGACCTCAGAGAAGCATGGCCATGAATTGTGTTGGGATATTAGGAGGCCACACATGAGAGTCGCTCTTGAAATCTGAGATCTATGCTCAGGTTGGCTTTCCACAGAGCACTGGGAATATCTGCCAGCATATCACATGATTTTATTCTGAAAAACTTGGCAGAAATAGTTGAGAGTCTAAACACACATGGACCTCACATTGTAGACCTCAATGGGCCTGGCTTCATGTGACCTTTTGGCCACCCTTTGGGGAGACTTACCTGTGAGAGTTCTCCAGAGCGTTTATTGAAATGAGCCTCCTAATCATTTAATGGTTTCTGAATGAACTGAAGCCCATAATGACTCCAACTTCATACTTGAAAAATAGCTAGATAAATACCATGAAATGTTTGAAATTCTCATGACCAGGTAGCACTGGAGAACCTTTGGTTGTCCTGTTGCTGATCATGAGTATGCCAGACAGTGCCTTGATTGACTGGGTTTCATGAAAATGGTGTAGAAAAGAGATGCCAGTAAGTTGGAGCCTGAGTAGTGGGTCTAGAGCAATGGTGGGCAGGTGTGTGATAAAATGTCTGTGGTGGGCCCATGTGGATCTGCCATTGGCTTCCAAAAGGCACATGGTGCAGTCAGCAGACCATTATATGTAAAGGCATCTTGTTATATGGAGATGTTTCAGGGCAATGTTCAGAATCAGGTTGCTATGGTCAAGGGGGCAAGCTATGTGGGATAGAAGCCTGCTTGGTGCATTCTCCTGCAGACCCTGACCCACTACACGTGACAGAACTCCCTCCAGCACTGTATCCCAGTTGAACTCCTTTTATTTCATGAAGCAAATACAAAACTCCAGTGCAGCAGCAAAAAACACCATGAAAAGTGGTGGACGACCTTATGGCTTCACAGTCCACACGGGGAGAAAATTAGCCCCCAGTGGCCACAGTTTACCTACAAAGAGAAAATTCAGCACTGCTGCCTCATGTTCATTGGAAAATAATAAACCATGTCGTCCAGGTCACGTAGATGCAGACCCAGCTTTGATGATGTAACTACAAAGGAAGCTAAAGATCCTGACAACTACATATATTTCAAGTGCTCAATCACAGAGGCAGTTTCTCAAGAAGTCTTTAGGCCAAAGAGCTCCATGTTTGTGGAGTATTTACCCTGTCCCTTACTTTTGGAAACTCCTCTACCCCTTCTAAAGTGTACTCCTGAGCATATTCCATTCCAGATATGTATTCACAGATTTTCTCACTCTTCTCCTCTAAGTGTGTCTTACTTGAGGCGAAGGTAATGTTCTCAAGGAGCGTGGAAACGGTTTTTGTGTAGCACATATTTACATACACATTTGATTCATTTACCAATTTTCCATTCGAAATACTGAATCCCTGACACTAACCGATAGCCTACTAGACTCTGACTACTAATCCTAATATGGAGAAAAATAACCCAAACAGAATTAAATACAAGCAGTTCAGAGGAGGCATGGTGTATAGTTGGATTGCCTTTTGCATTATATATGGTAGGAGTTATAAATCTAGTCAAATTTTGTTGAAATAGTTCTCCGTGTGTTTTTAAAGTTAACACATATATGAATTCCTGTCTCCCTTTCTTTGTAGCCTATTCAGCAAATGTATTTTTATATGCACATATAGAATCATACCTGGTACCACACTTACATTCATGTGAGGTGGCTTACTTGGCAGATACAAATTGTGAGAAGAGATCACTCCTCCTAAACGCTTTTGGAACTTTAAATTCAACCTATGGGTGAGCTTCCTAGTTGAACAACATTATACATAAATCCATATTCAGTAAAATGAATATTTTTGGATCAGTGGATGATATATATTTCATGGTGAATTTCGATTGGCATAATATTGCTGCTTTATAATGTCTCTGTGTGTGTTTGTATATATATATATATATATATATATATATATATATATATATATATATATATATATATACAGTCTCCAGATTTTTCAAAATATGAAATATATGTGTCTTATTGTTCACTCCTAAAATTCATTATATTCCCCTATGTGGATTTATAATAAACTTTCACAAGATTATTCTCAGAAATATTCATCCACATGAACTGCATATTTGTTTCTTAGTACTGACAACTATCTTCAGAGACTGGTGCTTACAAATCCTAATATTTCTACAGTAACTTTCTCAGTTGAACATCAATGCAAGTAGATTCCAATGGGACGTGAAGTGTATTTTGGCATTCATTTTTATTCAACACTGGTACATTATTATTTCTTCACTTTATGCACATCTTAGGATATATATTTCATCCACAAGTTCGCAAATTTATAGGCATTTGTTTCACTTTCCATCACTTCCTGATTCAGAACAAATGTATTCCTCCATGTTTCTTGACTGGTTTTTTCATGAGACTTCTTTCTAAACACATTATTTTCGAATTCCATAATCACTTTTGAAGCAAAACTCACACACCCTTCATGATAAACCATAACCCTAACATTACATTAGAAGTATAAGTGGTTGGAATGAATGATTGTATATCATTATAAGATTTTTAAGATATTTTCAGATATCAATTCAATCCATTATTAAAAGTGGAACTAGTTATATTTTTTATTCACAGAATTGACTATTCATGCATTATCTCAATATTTATAGACAGAGGGTACACCTCTTTGTACCACCAATAATAATTTATACATCTTCAAAATATTGCTCTCAGAAATGCTGGAAGATATACTTAATTCACCTGATCTACATATACATTCTATTACAGTAATATTCTGGACAAAAAATGCAAACTACACACTTTTGATTGTACAAAACCCTAAATGGAAAGTGAACATGGTTTAATAAAAACATCCATGTCCAGGTTGTCTAATGCTCTCAAATTTCAATCCTATTTGTGACCACATATTTGTTTCTTTTTAAGATTATATATTCAAACTCAACCCTGTTGAAAATGTCTAATCCTATCACTCACTTTATACTTTGCCTGATTTCGTAAGGTCTCTATTGATTTCTGCTTTCCTACATATTTTTCCCAGTTCATCATTGTGACAGACTCTTCACATGTGCTGATACTTACATTCAATCTCTTAGCGAAATCCTATGACTAAAGAACTTTTGTTCCAAATTCTATACTCATTCTTCTTCCTAAACCTACTGACACTCTTCCTAATCCTACTGACTATCCCTTTTTTACTGGATGTTTTCTTCTACATTCAATCATCCAAGGTACAATGTCCTATTTCATTGTATATCGATTTATCTGAGATATCTGTACAGAACGTAAATCAAAGCTAAGTATCCCAATCAAGGGCTGAATGCCCTTCTGGGCTTCAAATCTTAACTAGAGTTCTCTTTTCATACATATATTTCCCTTCTATATTCTTATAAATATCACAAGTTCCCATATCATTATTCATCCCACAGATTGTTTCTTAACCAAAATCAAACCTCTTATTTACCCTAACCATAAACTGTTTCCTTAATCTAACTTTACAGAGGAGCAGGCACAGAGTTGGTATTAGAATACAGGAATGTGGGGGATCTATCACCTGCTGAGAACCACAAATGTCCATGCAGACATGATCCTTGGAAAAGATGTAGGCAGCTATGAAGGACCTGAGAGAGCAAAAGTCAACTTCCATGGTAAACAACCTGGTCAGGAAGAAGGGATGCGTCTGAATCAGCCTCTCTCTTCTTAATGTAGACAAGATGGACAAAACCAGGCCTGTGTGGAGAGCTGTTCCCGGGTGCTTATGGTTGATATACCATTCTAACTTGTGAAAGTGTCACAGGTAGTAGGGGGAGCCTCCAGTTCATGGGACCCTTGGAAGCAACAGTTAGAACCAAGTTGTTGCCAAGGCAGTGACCTCATTCAGTTCCTGAAGGAAGTGTCCTACCTCATTTCCTTGGTGATGGAACTCTCTGAACTTTGAATCCAAGAAACCAGGCACCCAGAGCCAGACGCAGTCCCATTCCAAGTGGGCTCACTTGTTTGGATTTACCACAGACAGAGTCAGTCTTTCTTGGTACCTACTGATGTCAGGATGACTACATGCCAGGAGAGCACTCAAGAGGGGCCTTTCTTGAGAAATCAGGTAGTGTCTCACTGCTGGCTCATGACAACTTCATCAAATTGTCTAAGGAGACCAGATCTGAGACAGGACAGGCAATTTTGTGGGAACATAGTATGGCCCACCAGTCAGAGACCTCTCCCGATAGTTACAGTTCTACTTGGGGTAAGGAGGTGCCTTTGTGGGTGTGGGTGTGAGATTGAGGTTTTGCCTCATGTTCTGAGAATAGGTAGGTAAGGCAGTTTGTTTGGTTTGGAGTGGACTGTGTCTAGTAAGTCATTTGACAAGACGAGTGTTTCTATGTCTGTGTATCTCACTGTGTCCGTGGTTGTAGACATTAGAAAAGAGAATGCATCAATGTATGTCTCCTGTCTAGTAGAAAGCTTCCCAGCATTCATCATGCCCACTTGATAATGGACTGTGGCTTGCCTTATGGTTGGGCCAAACCTGCTATCTTCTTAAGTTCCTGTTTTCTTCATGAATTCTGGCCACTCTCCAGAATAGGCTCATGGTTTTGTGTCCAAGATATGTACCACCTTCAAGCTCTGTGACATGGCCATGTACTGGATAGCTGAATTTCATTGGGAGTATCTCAGAAAACTCAGATATCAGTGTGATCAGTAAAGTCTCAATTGAGAAACCCAGCTTTGGGCCTGCTGTTGTCCTGAAAGTCAGGTAGGTCTTTGCCTCAGGCCAAACTTTGTGAAGCCTGAAGAAAACAGTTTTCAAATGGAAATGAATGGGCATCACCTGTGGCTCTTTGCTTAATTGCTTTGGTAAGGGATAGGTCTGAATCAGCCTCTTGGCCCTGTGTGAGGCTTTGGCTTATATTCCCACCACCTGATTGATCTAAAGAAAGATCCCATGTGTGCATCCTAAACCATAATGGCCAAAAGAGCAGTTATTGTTGATGAAGTCTCTCACATTCCTCTGTAAGGTTCTTGACTTCTATCAAGTGAGAATAGGGATCCTTTGCATCCGATGAGTTCTTCTAATCCCTGCAGAGCCTGGCCCATAGGTGCTTGGATATTGTCATGATGCCAATTCACATAAAGACTCTAAACCCCAGAGTCAGAAGGCCTCAAATTGGAGAAGTGGAGCAGTATTAAATGCAGGCCTATTTTATCCATCCTGGTTCACAGGAAGAGTGTCCAGGCCACCCTGACTTTAGGCCAATGAGGGGCAAGGGAGGTTATTTTGCACACTGTCTTGGGCTGGGTCCCTCATGGACACCTCCAGCCAGAGGTAATGATGTGTGTGTATATGGAAGAAGATGAGTGACATGTGGGAGTGTTTTGGATTTAATTGTGTTCATTTGGGTGGTGGTTGGAAGAGATGACTGGGTCCACCTGGGCTTGAACTCTGGTGTGATTCCCCTTTGAAACTGATTTCTGATTCTGATCTCAGAGAAGTATTGCCATGAATTTTGTTAGGATTTTAGGAGGCCATGCCTGAGAGTCGCCCTTGGAAACTGAGAGCTAGCCCCAGGGTGGCTTTCCCCAGAGTGCTGGGAATCCAGCCAGGATATCACATGATTTTATTCTGAAAGACTTGGCAGCCATAGTTGACAGTCAAAACACACATGGACCTCATACTGTATACCCCAATGGGCCTGGCTTCATGTGACCTGTTGACCACTCAAGACATTCCATATGCTACAGATATAACCTCTTCTAACCTTGAGTTGAGCTGCATTGCTTGTGGTCCTGTCTTTCCTTGTCTTTTCATACTGTTCACATTTCTTTCTGCTTGTTGAAACTGTTGTGTTATTGAAAATTCCCCCATATATTTATATTGCTCTTGTATCCTTGCAAAGTCTCCCTTGCAGGTGCAGTTGAGGGTCTGCCCCTCCTACAATAGGGGCAATGTGCCTACCAACCCGGCAGGCCACTGGGCTTGTTCTGAAGGTCAGTAGCAGGTCCGCCGACCTTACAGGTGTGGGCGGTGGCTCTGCCACTCTGCGGATGCTGGGCCTGTTCTATGAGTGGGTCAGAGGTCCATCTGCCTTGGAGGCATGGGCGGTGGCTCTGCCCCTCACCCTCTCAATGTGTTTTTAAAGTTAACAAATATGTGAATTCCTGTCTCCATTTCTCTGTAGCATATTCAGAACATGTATTTTTATATGCACATATAGAATCCTACATGGTATCACACGTACATTCTTGTGAGTTTGGCTGACTTGGCAGATAAAAATTGTGAGAAGAGATCCCTCCTCCTAAACGATTTTGGAACTGAAAAGTCAACATATGGGTTACCTTCCTAGTTGCAAAACATTATACATAAATCCATGTTCAGTAAAATGAATATTTTTGGATCTGTGGATAATATATATTTCATAGTGAATTTCAATTGGCATATAAATTGCTACTTTTTAATGTCTGTGTGTGTTTTGTGTGTGTGTATATATATATATGAAATATATTTGTCTTATTATACACTCCCTAAATTCATTCATGTTCATGTATGTGGATTAATAATCAACTTTTCACAAGATTATTCTCAGAAAGATTCATCCACCTGAAATACATATTTGTTTTCTAGTACTGAAAATTAACTTCAGTGAATGGTGCATAGAAATCCTAATAATTCTACAGTAACTGACCCAGTTTAGCTTCAATGCAAGTAGATTTCTATGGGACATGATGTGTATTCTGACGTTTATTTTTATTCAACACTGGTACATTACTATTTTATTCAGTTTTTGCACATCATAGGATATATATTTCATCCACAAGTTCACAAATTTATAGGAATTTGTTTCATTTTCAATCAATTCCTGCTTCAAAACACATGTAGACCTCCAGGTTTCGTGACTGGGCTTTTAATGAGATTTCTTTCCAAACACATTATTTTCGATTTATATAATCACTTTTGAAGCAAAACTCACACACTCTTCATGAAAACTCATTACCCTAATATTACCATTAGAAGTATAACTGGATGGAATGAATTATTGTATATCAATATAAGATTTCCTGTATATTTTCAGATATCAATTCAGTCCATTATTGAAAGTTGAAACCAGTTATATTATATATTCACATTATGATCTATTCATTCATTATCTCTATATTCATAGACACCGTGTACACATAATTGTACCAAAGTCTAAATGGAAAGTGAGCATGTATTTCTAAAAACATCCATGTCCAGGTTGACTAATGCTCTCAAATGTCAATCCTATTGGTGACTAAATATTTGTTTCTCCTGAAGATTAAATATTCAACCTCAACCCTGTTGAAAATATGTAATCCTATCACTCACTTTATACTTTGCCTGATTTCCTAATGTCTCTATTGATATCTGCTTTCCTACATATTTTCCCCAGTTCATCACTGTGACTGACTCTTCACATGTGCTGACATTTACATTCATTCTCTACCTGAAACCCTATTTCTAAAGAAATTTTAGTCCAAATCCTATACTCACTCTTGATTCTAAACCTAATGACTATCTTCCTAATCCTACCTACTATCCCTTTTTGAATGGATGTTCTCTTCAACATTCAATCATTCAAGGTACATGGTCCTATGCCATTGTATACCAATTGATCTGAAACAACTTTGCAGGACTTAATTCAAAGCTAAGTATTTAAATCAAGGACCTAATGCACTTCTGGGATTCAAATCTTACCCAGACTTCTGTTTTCATATTTATATTTCGACTACATACTCTTATAAATATACCAGCTTCCAAATACCATTATTCATCCCACAGAATGATTCCTAACACAAATGGAACATGTTATTAACCCTAACAATACACTGTTCACTCAATCTAATTTTACAGATGAGCAGGGACAGAGTTAATCTTACAATACAGCAATGTAGGGTATCTACCACCTGCTGAAAATCTCAAATGTCCAAGCAGAAATGATCCCTGGAGAAGACGTAGGCAGCTATGAAGGACCTGAGAGAGCAAAAGTTATCTTCCATGGCAAACAAAGATGTCAGGATGAAAGGATGTGTCTGAATCAGCCTCTCTCTTCTTAATGTAGAGAGGATGGTCAAAACCAGGCCTGTGTGGAGAGCTGTTCCCAGGAGCCTATGTTTGATATACCATTCTAACTTGTGAAAGTGTCAGAGAAAGTAGGGGCAGCCTCCATCTCATGGGACCCTTGGAAGCAAGTGTTAAGACAAAGTGGTTGTCAAGGCAGTGACCTCATTCAGTTCCATAAAGAAGTGACCTACCCCACTTCTTTGGTGAGGAAACTCTCTGAACTTGGAATCCAGGAAACCAGGCACCCAGAGCCATTCCAAGTCCCAGTCCCAGTGGGCTCACTTGTTTTGATTTACCAAGGACAGAGTCAATCTTTCTTGGTACCTACAGATGTGAGGAAGGCCAAATGCCAAGAGAGCTATGAAGAGGGGGCCTATCCTGAAAAAGCAGGAAGTGGTTCACTACTGGATCCTCACAACTTCACAGAGATGGCCAAGGAGACCAGATCTGAGACAGGACAGGCCATTTCATTGAAACATAGAATGGCCCACCAGTCAGAAGACACTCTGGATCGTCAGAGACCTACTTGGGGAAGGAGGTGCCTTTGTGTGTGTGGGTGTGGGTTTGTGGTTTTATCTCATGTTTTGAGAATAGGTAGGAAAGGCGGTTTGTTTGGTTTGGAGTGGACTGTTTCTAGAAAGTCATTTGACAAGGCGAGTGTTTCTATGTAAATGTATCCAACACTGTCCGTGGTTGTAGACATGTGAAAGAGAATGCAACAATGGATATGTCCTATCTAGTAGAAAGCTTCCCAGCATTCATCCTACCCAATTTGTGAATGGATTGCAGCTTGCCCTATAGATGAGCAACCCCTACTATCTTCCTAAGTTTTGGTTTTCTTCCCGCATTCTGGCCACTATTCAGAATAGGCTTATGGTTTTGTGTCCAATATATGTACCACCTCCAAGCTCTTTGACATGGCCATGTAATGTATAGCAGAATGGAATGGCGAGCATCACAGAAAACGCAGATATCAGTGTGACCAGGAAAGTCTCAGTGGAGAAACCCTTCTTTGGACCTTTTGCTTACCTATTGTTCTATTGCCCTGAATGTTAGGAAGGTCTTTGCCTCAGGCCACCCCTTTGTGAAACCTGAAGAAAACCATTTTCAATTGGAAATGAATGGGCATCACCTGTGGTTCTTTGCTTAATTGCTTTGGAAAGGGATGTGTCTGAATAAGCCTCTTGACCCTCTGTCAGGCTATGACTTAGATTCTCAGCACCTGATGGATCTAAAGAAAGTTCCCACGTGTGTATCTAAATCCAAAATGGTAAAAATATTGGTCAATGTGGATGAAGTCTCTTGCTTTCCTGTGTTAGGTTCCTGACCTCCATCAAGTGAGAATAGGGATCCTATGGGTCAAATGTGTTATTCAAAGCCCTGCAGAGCTGCTGGGGTTTTCTCATGACTCCAATTCACATAAAGAATCTAAACCCCACAGTCAGAAGGCCTCAAATTTGAGAAGCAGATCAGTATTAAGGGCAGGCCTATTTGACCACTCCTGGTTCACAGGAAGTATGTCCAGGCCACCCTGAAGTTTGGCAAATGAGGTGCATGGGAGCTCATTTTGGACACTGTCTTGGGCTGTGCCCCTCATGGAATACTCCAGCCAAAGGTTATGATGAATATCTATATGGAAGAAGTTCAGTGCCATGTGGGAGTGTTTTGGTTTTAATTGTGGTCATTTGTGTGGTGGTTGGAAAAGATGACTTGTTCCAACTGGGCTTGGACTCTGGTGTGATTCCCCATAAGTCTGAGTTCTGAAACTGACTTCAGACTAGTATTTCCATGAATTGTGTTGGGATTTTAGGAGGCCACACATGAGAGTCACCCTTGTAAACTGAGTTCTAGGCCCATGATGGATTTCAAAATCACACTTGGAATCTCATCCAGGATATCATATGATTTTATTCCTAAATAGTTGGCAGCCATAGTTAAGAGAGAAAACACACATGGATCTCACATTGTAGACCTCAATGGGCCTGGCTTCATGTGACCTTTTGGCCCCTATTTGGGAATCCTTGCCTGTGAGAGTTCTCCAGAGCTTTCTTTCAAATGAGCTTTCTCAAAATTTTATGGTTCCTGGATGAATGGGAAACCCACAGTGGCTCCAACTTCATCCTTGAAAATGGCTAGATAAATATCATGAAATTTTGGACATTCCCATGACCAGGGGGCACTAGAAAACCTTTCGATGTTCTATTGCTGATCATGAGTGTACCAGACAGTGCCTTGATTGACTGGGTTTCAAGAAAATGGTGTAGAACAGAGATGCCAGTAAGTTGGAGCCTTCTGAGTAGTGGGCCAAGAGCAGTGGTGTGCGGGTGTGTGATAATACATCTGTGTTGTGGCCATCTGGATCTGCCATTGGCTTTCAAATGGCTTGTGACTGACATGGTGCAGCCAGCAGACCTTTATATGAAAAGGCATCTTGTTATATGGAGACAATTCTGCGCAATGTTGAGAATCAGGTTGCTGTGGACAAGGGGGCAAGCTATGTGGGATAGAAGCCTGACTGGTGCATTCTCCTGTAGACACTGATCCACCAAACGTAACAGAATTCCCTCCAACACGGGGAGGATTTCAACTCCTTCTATTTCATGAAACAAATACCAAACTCCCAGTGTATCAGCAAGAAAGACCATGAAAAGTGGAGGATGACCAAAGGGCTTCACAGTCCACACGGGGAGACATTTAGCCCCAATGGCCTTAGTTTACCTACAAAAAGAGAATTAATCTCTGCTGTGCCATGTTCATTGGAAAATAAGAAAACATGTCCTCCAGGTCACATAGATGTAGATCCAGCTTTGATGGTCTCACTACAAAGGAAACTAAAGCTCCTGACAACAACATATATTTCAAGTGCCCAACCTCAGAGGCAGTTACTCAAGAAGTCTTTAGGCCAGCAGAACTCCATGTTTGTGGAAGGTTTACCCTGTCCCTTACTTTTGGAAACTCCTCTACCACCCCCAAGGTTTTGAATTCCTGAGCATTTTCCATTCCAGATATGTATTCACAGATTTTCTAATTCTTCTCCTCTAATTATGTCTTACTTTGGGACAAGGTAATGTGAAGGCATTGTTCTGGATGAGAGTGGGAAGTTTCTTGTGTAGCACATATATGCATACACATTGAATTCATTTTCCTATTTTCTATTCGTAATACTGAATCCCTGACACTAAACCATACCCTACTAGACTCTGACTACTAATCCTAATATGATGGAGAAAAATAACCCAAACAGAATAGAAATACATGCAGTTCAGAGCAGGCATGGTGTATAGTTGGACTTGCCTTTTGCGTGATGAAGGCTTGGTGTTATAAATCTAGTCAATTTTTTATTGAAATAGTTCTCTATGTGTTTTTAAATTTAACAAATATGTGAATTCCTGTCTTCCTTTCTCTGTAGCCTATTCAGCACATGCATTTTTATATGCACATATAGAATCCTTCCTGGTATCACACGTACATATTTGTGAGTTGGCTGACTTGGCAGATGCAAACTGTTAGACGAGATCACTCCTCCTAAATGCTGTTCGAACTGAAAATTCAAACTATGGGTGAGCTTCCTATTTGAACAACATAAATCCATGTTCAGTAAAATGAATATTTTTGCTTCTGTGGATGATATATATTTCATGGTGAATTTCGATTGGCATACATAATGCTACTTTTTAATGTCTCTGTGTGTGTGTATTTATATATATATATATATATATATATATATATATGTATATATATGTATATATATATATATATATATATGTATATATATGTATATATATATATATATATATATATATATATATATATATGTATATATATATGTATTCACTCTCGAGATTTTTCGAAATATGAAGTATATGTGTCTTATTATACACTCCCTAAATTCATTCATATTCACGTATGTGGATTTATAATCATCTTTTCACAAGATTATTCTCAGAAATATTCATCCACCTGAAATACACATTTGTTTTTTCCTAGTACTGACAACTAACTTCAGGGGATCATATGATGGCCCCAATGGGAGTTCATCATCCCCGTGTACCACATCACTGTGTGGAGAATGACGAGTTAGAAAGGCTAAAAGCTATCTTGTTAGGAATTTTCAGCAAAATTGAGGTGCTCCAAAACCTAGAGGAAGGATTTCCATCACTGGCCAATCAGCTACGGGTGCTCAAACTTGAGTGATTTGTCCACAGGGAGGGTCACGCTGCTTATTCAGCAAATCACCCTGCGGCTAGAATCTGCTGTGTGCACCGGGAAACGACCAGATAGCAACGCAAAGATACAGCACTGAAAATTCTGTGGGCTCCTGCCAGCTGTGCAATCACTGTGGTCAGTGCTGAATTCAGGGTTTGAGACGGGGGAAGGAAGCAGTCCAATTCGGTTCTCCACACCGGTCATACCACAGAGGAAGCCAGCGGCCACCATCTTGGAGAGCTGACATCACCATCGCTGTTTTCGACTGATCACATCTCATTCAGCTATAGAACAGGTAATTTCAGGCTGCCATTCACCTGCATCTCGCAGACAAATTACTCAGGCTCAGTGCTAAAGAACGCACAAAATTTCTTCTTAGAGCCTGCTCCTATCAAAACATACACCAAGCACGGAGCGGGCAAATTCCGGCTCCTGGAACTGCTCTGGCCCAGGGCTAAAGAACCCGCAGAAACTGCTTCTCGGTCCGGGTCCTGCTGAATACTGTGGAGGTAAATACCAACCGATCCTTCATAGGCAGTGGCAACAGGATTGAGATGGGGCTTGTGAGGGCCAGTCAGGACTCACCCGTTGCTTTGGTCACCCGGCAAACGGAACTAAATGCTGCCGTTCGCATGGGATACCAACATGGCAGAGATCTGATGTCATCACAAAGCGGTGGAGGAGATAACTTCATCAATACCAGTGACGACAGAAACAGTTGGTCTGTAGGTAAAGAAAGTGACTCACAAACACCCAAGTCTCTCTCACTTTGTCATCAAGCCAGAGGGGCAGAGCAGAGCTGCCGCCTGCGCCTGGAAGAGGCCCAGCGACCCACCAGCGTGGTAGTCACGTCACCACAATTCTCGTAGGGGCAGAGCATTGCCGGTGCCTGTGCCCGGAACAGGCCCAGTGACCCGCAGGCGTGGTTGTCACGTGACCCCAATTGGAGTAGGGGCAGAGCAGAGCCACAGCCCGAGCCCGCGAAGTAGTCAGACCTGCAACGGACCTGCGGAACAGGCCCAGCAGCCTGCCGGCATGGTAGACACATCACCCCAATTGGAGTAGGGGCAGAGCAGAGCCGCTGCCCGTGCCCGCAAGGTAGGCAGACCTGCGACTGACTGGCAGAACAGGCCAGGCGGCCTGCCGGCATGGTAGACACGTCACCCCAATTGGAGTAGTGGCAGAGCAGAGTCGTCGCCCACGCCAGGAACAGGCCCAGCGACCCGCTGGCGTGGTAGACACGTCACCCCAATTAAAGTAAGGGCAGAGCAGAGAGGCCGAACGTGCCTGCAAGGTAGCCATACCTGCGACCGACCGGCAGAACAAGCCCAGGGTTCCAACTACAAATCATAATATGATGGAGAAAAATAAACCAAACAAAATAGAAATACAAGCAGTTCAGAGGAGGCATGTTGTATAGTTGGAGTTGCCTTTTTCATGATATAGCGTAGGAGTTAAAAATCTACTCAAGTATTTCTTGAAATAGATTTCCATGTGTTTTTAAACTTAACAAATATGTGAATACCTGTCTCCCTTTCTCTGTAGCCTATTCAGCACATGTATTTTAATATGAACATATAGAATCCTACCTGGTGCCACACGTACATTCTGGTGAGGTGGCTGACTTGGCAGATACAAATTGTGATAAGAGACCACTCCTACAAAACGCTGTTGGAATTGAATATTCAGCCTATGGGTTAGCTTCCTAGTTGAACAACATTATACGTAAATCCATTTTCACAAAAATGAATACTTTTGGATCTGTGGATTATATATATTTCATGATGAATTTCGATTGGTGTATATATTGCTACTTTTTAACGTCTCTGTGTGTGTGTGTGTGTGTGTGTGTGTATAAATATACACTCTACAGATTTTTCAAAATATGAAATATATGTGTCTTATTATACAATCCATAAATTCATTCATATTCATGTATATGGATTTATAATCAACTTTCACATGGTTATTCTCAGAAATATTCATCCACCTGAAGTACATATTTGTTTCTTAGTACTGAAAACTAACTTCAGTGAATGGTGCATACAAATCCTAATATTTCTATCATAACTGACCCAGTTTAACATCAATACAAGTAGATTCCTATGGGACATGATGTGTATTTTGATGTTCATTTTTATTCAACACGGGCACATTACTATTTCTGCAGTTTATGCACATCATAGGATGTATATTTTATTCACAAGTTAGCAAATTTATAGGCACTTGTTTCACTTTCAATCACGTCCTGCTTTAGAACCCATGAATTCCTCCATGTTTCTTGCCTGGTATTTTCATAAGAACTCTTTCCATACATATTATTTTCAAATTCCATAATCACTTTTGAAGCAAAACTCACACATCATTCATGATAAACAATAATCCTAATATAACCAATAGATGTATAACTGATTACAAAGAATGATTGTATATCAATATAAGATTCCTTATATATTTTCAGATATCAATTCCATCTATTATTTAAAGGGGAACCAGTTATATTATTTATTCACACAATGGTCTATTCATACATTATCTCTATATTCATAGACACAGGGTACACCTCTTTGTACCGCCAATACTAATTTATACGTCTTCAAAATACTGCTCTCAGAAATGGTGGAAGAAATACTCATGTCATTTGATCTACATATACATTTTGTCACAGTAATATTCAGGACACAAAATGCAAAGGTCACTCTTCTGATTGTACCAAAGCCTAAACGGAAATGAGCATGCATTACTAAAAACATCCATGTCCAGGTTGCCTAATGCTCTCAAATGTCAATCCTATTAGTGACTACATATTTGTTTCTTCCTAAGATTATATATTCAACCTCAACCCTGTTGAAAATGTCTAATCCTATCACTCAATTTATACTTTGCCTGATTTCCTAATGTCTCTACTGATATCTGCTTTCCTACATATTTACCCCAGTTCAATATTGTGACTGACTCTTCACATGTGCTGACATTTACATTCACTCTAGCCGAAACCCTATTGCTAAAGAACTTTTCCTACAAATCCTATACTCACTCTTCTTTCTGAAGCTACCATCTTTCTTCAAAATCCTACCGACTATCCTACTTTGAATGGATGTTCTCTTCGACATTCATCTTTCAGAATGATTCCTAACCAAAATCGAATATGTTATTAACCCTAACCATACACTGTTCCCTCAATCTAACTTTACAGAAGAACAGGGACAGAGTGTTCTTAAAATACAGGAATGTAGGGTATCTTCCACCTGTTGAGAACCTCAAAGGTCCATGCAGAAATGATCCCTGGAGAAGATGTAGGCATCTATGAATGACCTGAGAGAGCAAAAGTCTTCTTCCATTGCAAACAACCTGATCAGGATGAAGGGTTGTGTCTGAATCAGCCTCTCTCTTCTTAATGTAGAGAAGATGGACCAAAGGAGGCCTGTGTGGAGAGCTGTTTCAGGGTGCCAATGGTTGATATACCATTCTAACTTGTGAAACTGTCCCAGGTAGTAGGGGCAGCCTCCATCTCATGGGACTCTTGGAAGCAGCTGTTAGGACAAAGTGGTTGCCCCGGCAGTGACCTCATTCACTTACTGAAGGAAGACACCTCACCTCTCTTCCTTGGTGATGGAACTCTCTGAAATTGGGATCCCGGAAGCCCGGCACCCAGAGCCAGTCCCAGTACCAGTCCCTGTAGGCTCACTTGTTTGGATTTACCAAGGACAGAGTCAGTCTTTCTTGGTGCCTACTGATGTGAGGTTGGCCTAATGCTAGGAGAGCTCTGAAGACAGGCCTTTCCTGAGAAAAAGTCAGTTGCTCACTGCAGTCTCCTGACAAATTCACAGAGTTGGCCAAGGAGACCAGATCTGAGACAGGACAGGCTACTACGAGGGAACATAGTATGGCCCACCAGTCAGAGCACACTCCAAATAGTCACAGACCTACTTGGGGGAAGGAGGTGCCTTTGTGGGTGTGGATGTGGGTTTGTGGTTTTGTCTCATGTTCTGAGTATTTGTAAGAAAGGCAGTTTGTTTGGTTTGGAGTGAACAGTTTCTTGTATGTCATTTCACAAGGCAAGTGTTTCTATGTCTGTGTATCCCACTGTGTCCGTGGTTCTAGACATTGGAAAAGAGAATGCATCAATAGATGTGTCCTGTCTAGTACAAAGCTTCCCAGCATTCAACCTGCCCAATTTATGAATGGACATTGGCTTAACTTATGGATGGGCAACACCTCTTATTCCAAGGTTCCTGTTTTCTTCCTGAATTCTGGCCACTCACCAGAATAAGTTCATGGTTTTGTGTCCAAGGTATGTACCACCTCCAAGCTCTGTGAAATGGCCTTTTACTGGATAGCTGAAGGAAATGGCGAGCATCTAAGAAAACTCAGATATCAGTGTGACCAGGAAAGTCTCAGTGGAGAAACCCTTTTTTGGCTATTTGCTTACCTATGGTTCTGTTGCCCTGAATGTCAGGAAGGTATTTACCTCAGGCGACACCTTAGTGAAGCCTGAAAAAAACAGTTTTCAAATGGAAATGAATGGGCATCACCTGTGGCTCTTTGGTTAATTGCTTGGGAAAGGAATATGTCTTAATAAGTCTCTTAGCCATGTGAGTGGCTGCAGCTTAGATTCTCAGCATCTGATGGATCTAAAGAAAGATCCCATGTGTGCATCCAAAACCAAAATGGCCAAAAGAGCAGTCATTGTGGATGAAGTCTCTCACCTTCCTCTGTAAGGTTCCTGACTTCCATCAAGTGAGAATAGGGATACTTTGTGTCAAATTAGCTCTTAAAAGCCCTGCAGAGGCTATCTAATAGGTGCTTGGGGTTTCTCATGACTCCAATTCACATAAAGAATCTATACCTGACTGTCATAGGCCTCAAATTGGAGAAGCAGAGCAGTATTAACGGTATGTCTATTTGATCACTCCTGGTTCACAGAAAGGGTGTGCAGGCCACCCTGACTTTAGGCAAATGAGGGGCAAGGGAGCTTATTTGGACGCTCTCTTGGGCTGCGCCCCTCATTGAAACCTCCATCCAGAAGTTATGATGAGTGTCTTTATGGAAGAAGTTGAAGACCATGTGGGAGTGTTTTGGTTTTAATTGTGGTCATTTGTTTGGCGGTTGGAAGAAATGACTGTGTCCACCTGGGCTTGAACTCTGGTGTGATTCCTCTTAGAGACTGATTTCTGGAAGTGACCTCAGAGAAGTATTGCCATGAATTGTGTTGGAATTTTAGGAGGCCACACAAGAGACTCCCCCTTGGAAACTGAGATCTAAGCACTGGTTGGTTTTCTGGAGAGCACTGGGAATCTCAGCCAGGATATCACATGATTTTATTCTGAAAGACTTGGAAGCCATAGTTGAGAGTCAAAACACACATGGACCTCACACTGTAGATCTCAATGGGCCTTGCTTCATGGGACCTTTTGGCCATTCTTTTGGATGCCTTGCCAGTGAGAGTTCTCCAGAGATTTCATTGAAATAAACTTCCTCACCATTTAATGGTTCCTGAAAGAATTGAAACCCACAGTGCCTCCAACTTCATCGTTGAAAAATGACTAGATAAATACCATGAATTTTTTTTAATTCCCATGACCATGTGGCATGGGAGAAACTTTTGATGTCCTGTTGCTGATCAAAAGTGTACCAGACAGTGCCTTGATTGACTGGGTTTCATAAAAATGGTGTATAACAGAGATGCTAGTTAGTTGGAGCCTGCTGAGTAGTGGGGCCAGAGCTGTGGTGTGCAGGTGTGTGATGAAACATGTGTGGTGGGGCCATGTAAATCTGCCATTGGCTTCCAAATGGCTTGTGACTGACATGGTGCACCCAGCAGACCCTTGCATGTAAAGGCACCTTGTTACCTGGAGAGTATTCAGGGCAATGTTCAGAATCAGGTTGCTTTGGTCAAGCGGGCAAGCTATGTGGGATAGAAGTCTGGTTGGTGCATTCTCCTGCAGACCCTGACTCACAACACGTGACAGAACTCCCTCCAGCACTGTGTCCCAGTTGAACTCCTTGTATTTCATGAAGCAAATACCAAACTCCTAGTGCAGCAGCTAGAAACACGACGAAAATTTGAGGATGACCAAATGGCTTCACAGTCTACACTGGGAGACTTTTAGCCCCCAGTGGCAACAGTTTACCTACAAAGAGAGATTTCAGCACTTCTGCCTCATGTCCACTGGAAAATAAAAAAACCATGTCCTCCAGGTCACATATATGCAGACCCAGGTCTGATGGTCTCACGACAAAGGAAGCTAAAGCTCCTGACAACAACATATATTTCAAGTGCCAACCTCAGAGGAAGTTTCTCAAGCAGTCTTTAGGATTGCAGAGTTCCATGTTTGTGGTATTTTTACCCTGTTTCTTACTTTTGGAATCTCCTCTACAACCTCCAAAGATGTGAACTCCTGAACATTTTCCATTGCAGATATGTATTCACAGATTTTCTAACTTTTCTTCTCTAATTGTGTCTTACTTGGTGCGAAGGTAATGTCAAGGAATTGTTCTGAATGAGAGTGGGAAGATTTTTGTGTAGCACATATTTGCATACACTTTGGATTCATTTTCCAAATTTCCATTTAAAATACTAAATCCCTGACTGTCAGGGGTAGAAGGAATTTCTCCTTCATAGAATAGCCTGACACTTACAAGAAACAGCCCCCTGGCAGACATCCTGCCTAGGAGATATCCTGTAACCATCTGTCTCCCTGAGACATCATGGGGCCATCTGTCTTACTGAAACATCCTGAGGTTATCTCACCTTGTGAAGACATCCAGGAACTGCCAATAAGAGAGCTTTCCCATACCCAGTATATAAATACCCCTGTGTGAACAATAAAAATTTGCAGCTTGATTAAAACTCCTGTCTTGCTGACATCTCTCGTGTCTCTTGTCCCTTCATTACTCCCCATCTAGGTTCACCACCCCCGTTGATGTGTCCTGCCGGCCGGGATATCTGGCACCTACCTACTGGGGCTCGAGCCTTTGACTGAGGGGGAAACCTGTCCTCAGGGAAGACTTAAAAAAGCGGAGCTTGCGATTGCCTCAGCAGACACCACCGAAAGACAGATCCAGGAGGAGAGTGGGGATGACACATGGTGAGTGACCCACCATGGGACAAGCAGTTTCGTCACATGATTTGTTTTTGTCAGGCCTCAAGGAGGCCCTCAAGACATAGGGGGCACATGTTAAGAAAAAGGACTTAAAATTATTCTTTTCATACATAGGAGAATTGTGTCCATGGTTTCCCCCTGAAGGGTCCATTGATGGTAGAAAATGGCTTAGAGTAGGGGACTGTTTAAACCATTTTTTTTGTTGTTGTTGAAGAAAAAGACCTAGAACAAAGGTATATTAGACCTTTTGTAGACATTAATATTTTATAAGATTTTTAAACACCTAGAAAAATTTGTAAGTTTAAATTTAAAGACATTTATATTTATCTGTTTATCCAATTTAAATTGAACCATTTAAATCACGTGAATTAAAGATCTTTGGATCCACTTTGAAATAGTAAGCTTGCCTTAATTTGATTTTAATTGGAGTCAGTGGTCTTTTCTTGCATCCTGGTGTAATATTTTGTAGTTTCCCATCGAGATGACCCTGCCCCCAATAGATCACAAGACCAGACTACTGGAAATTCTGAAGCTGGCCTTCCCTCCAGGGCTCCGGCATGGAGAGGCAATTTCCAAGGCCTTGGTGTGAGATTTTGGTCCAGGGAGCACTGCAGTGAACCACCGCCCTAAAACTATTAGCAAGCACATGGTGGAGGAGGCCTCCATAGGTAAGTGGCGCCTATATAACATCTGATATCCGGTTAAGGGAGATCTCTTCTGATGACAGAGTGGTGTCCTGGGGAGACACACATATACTCCTGTCTGGTACAGTAACGAGAATCATTCTGTCCTCTGTTATGTTCTGTAGGGAATTCCTCTGAAAGCATAGAGAGGTGCCAATGGGCACGCAGGAGCTCCTATCCCAGAGCTTTAGCAAGACGTTGCATAGTTCCTCTGTTTTTCTGTTTCTGCGCTGGTTTTCTGTTTTTTTGTGTGTTTTGTTCTGTGTTTCATATGTTTTTTTTTTTTTTGGTTTGTTTTAGTGTGTTTTGTTGTGTGATTTCTGTGGTAAAACTTAACTGAAAATGGGTAATAAAGCAAGTAAACTGACACCCATTTGGACTGTGTTTTAAAGAACTGTGATGAACTTTAATACCCTTTGTTAAGCAGGATGAGAGAAGCCCCTAGCTGGCTGCCTGGAGCACACCCACTGCAGAGGGCAATGCCTGCTGGGGACCTAAGAACTGAGTATCTCCCAGGTTAACACGTGAAACTCCTTAAAACCCCTTGTCCCTTCAGATCGATAGAATCACAACCATTGGGCAGAGACCCCTGTTTTTCTCCTTTGTTAGCAAAGCAGTAAATCTCCCTTTTTCTTTTTCTCAAACCCTGTCCTCATTATTAAATTGGTATTAATTGGCTTCAAAATCAGGAACCAAACTTTAAGTTACAATTTTTGGTACCCCCCACACCCCGGAACTCTTTGAGAGATGACTACTGAAATGTTAGGAGACGGAGCGTGCTTGGGGTGGAACCGAATAAGAGGAGCTAATCCTGTAAGTGAAAGGAGGGACTGAGGGACTTCCAGCAGCTGCCCAAGCCCTGTTGCTTCAGAGAATTACCTACTTCCTTCCCTGCACTGTAAGGATTTTGCCATCTCTGTTTTCTTAAAAAAGAGAAAAAGAAAAAGGGGACACTAAATACAGTAAAGTCACCATGGAGACCCTTGATTTTACATTTCAGGTTGTCCCTCTATGAAAACATCTGGTTCCCTTGTGGGAAAATCTATGGTGCCACTGGTGTAGGAGATTTTTCTCTTATCTCCTCTGTTTTAAAGGCTTCTGTCTGTAAGCCATAGTCTGGAGCTCCTTTCAGTCTGTCTTGTGTCTTTGTTTCTGGCCCTTTAAGACATGTGCAATAATGTGTTGATATTATAAATCATTTCTTGGGAATTATCTTATCTGAATGTGTATCTAAATGATGATGTTTTATTGTAACAATCTGGCATCTGAATGGGTTTTTGAAGCATTGCACAATCTTGCAGTTAAAAGTCGGGTTTAGGAAATTGTTTAGTTTATGATTTCAGATAATTCATGCCAGAGAACTTAAATACTTAGGATGGAAAACTAGTGAACTCTACTTCCAAGTTGGCAAGTAACTTCCCAATCATTCAGGCTTTTTTTTCACCAATTTTTAATTGGGTAGCCTGGGAAAATGTCACTGTGTGTACCAGTGCATTAATTTGGACAAGGATAGTAAATCATAGTATGGTATCTGTTGACAAAACATGATATAAAGATGTAAAATTTTGTAAACTGTGTCTTAAACTTGTATCATAAAATTTTGTGAATTTTGTCTTAAAATTGTATTATAATTTTCAACATCTGAACCTGAAAATTATGGTTGAAATGCCTTAGGCCTGAGGTGTCTGCTCAGAATAGCAGCTTTTTCCTGCTCCTTCCAGACCTCAGCCAGGACTTATGTTGAATGGCAAATGAAAGAGGCCTGCAAGCTCAGTAGGAGAGTGATCTGAGGCCTAAAAAAAATTAAATTGTATGGTATTTACTAATTAATGGCCAGTCAATTTTTCTAGGACTCTTATTTTTTCCTTAGATTCTTTCTTTTTTTTTTTTTTTTGAGCTCATAATTTTGATCCTAAAGACCTAGGATGATGTTTTTCTGACCATTTCTATCTTTGACTAACTGTGTAGTTTTTGAAACATTGCAATGGATATTTCACCTGGAAAAGCTACAAGGCCTTTACTATTATTATGTGTGCACAATTTTGTTATGTGTTGTATGTCTATATATTCATATGTCCGTATATCATATATATGATACACACTTTAACATTTATAAAGAGCACTCATTAAAACAAAAACGCTCATAAAAACAAATTTTAAAAAGTGGATCCAAAGATTTTTAATTCAAGTGATTTAAATAGTTGAATTTAAATTGGATAAAGAGATAAAAATAAATGTCTTTAAATTTAAGCTTACAAGTTTTTCTAGGTGTTCAAAAATCTAATAAAATATTAATGTCTACAAATGTTCTAATATGCCTTGGTTCTAAGACTTTTCCTTCAACAAAAAAATGGTTTACACTGTTCAATATATTTGTCTAATATATTGATAAATAAGTAAAGTAAATTTGATATGGGATTACTCATTCATGAGTACTTTTGTTAGATATCTGATTGATTTACTAAGGTCTGTATAAGTTTGTACTAATGTCTGTATAAGATTGTAATAATCAGTCATGTGTTAAAGAGACAAAAATTTCTTAAAACATAAGTTTACCCATAACATTCTGTTTATTAAGTTTTATTTTTTCTAGAGCAAGCAACCATAAAAATTAAACAACTGATTAAATAAGAACTGTTATTTTAGAGCACTGTACTGCCATTTATTTAAAAGCTAAACTTGGTTAATGTAGAAACTTCAATGTAATTGTGATGCTGTTAATGTGCTCATATCTTTCAGGTATACGAATCTGTAAGGTAGAAACTTTAAAAGAGCATTATTTCAAGCTGGTGTTTTGAAGTTGTATGGTAAAAAAATATATTGGGCATTCATTTACTTGTTATCAATAAGATATGTAAAGTTGTATGTTACTTTTTACATTGGGGAACAATTTAAATGTATTTTTATGTTAATGAGAGTCTAATCTATATAAAGGTTAAAAACTTTCAGCCTTTCTTAAATTCAAGTTTTAAATGTGATATCATATGGTGTTAACTAATGTTCATGTGACCTCAAATAATATATGTAATCTTTGTAAAATGATATTTAAAAAAACAAAGATCATCTTTAGAAGTAAAACATTTAAGTTTTATAAAGAGCCCTGCCTTACCTGAGATAAGGCTCTGTGTCCCATCTTACTATATGTGAGAATGACTACGAAAGCAGTAGGTCAGATATTATTTCATTTAAAGTTATGTTCAAAAGTTGTTTTTTTTTTTCTGTCAAGATTTCTAGGATCTCAAACAGGGGATATAATGTATAACTCAGCTTTAAACTTCAGGGTAGCTATTACACGAACTAAGTATTTTTACTCTTGTTAAAAAATTTTATTTTGTAATTTCCTTATAAGTGATCTAAAGATTCCTTGTTAGTGTTTTACAGAAGTGTTGCTTTAAGAACACAACATGGGTTAATTTAAGATAATAAGTCATCACCTACAAGACACACAGAATAATACAGATCCCAGTTAATAAAAAAGATAAATAATTATAAAGTTATAGACATTAAAGCCCAGTACTCTTAATATAAGGCTGTTAAAATTTATTTGCTGGATGATTAAGATTAGGATTTATATTAAAGTTACATGAAAAGGGACAAGAAAACCAATATTTCTCTCTTGCCCTCTGAGTCAGTCTGAATCCAGGGAACAAGGGACTTCTCAAAGAGCTTTGCAAATCTGGGCCTCATATCTTCCCAATTAGGGAGATTAATGAGACCCCTGGAGAACAGAAAGCCAATCAGTGCATTTGCTAAGAAGAGGAGAGTCATCAGAGAAGGGAGACATGCCTGATGCTTCCAAGGGTAGCCACATGATCAAGCAAGACCTGGACCCACCTAGCGCAAATGGCACTAGCAGAACTGAGAAGCTGCTCTCAAGTTTCCCCAGGAATGACTCCCATAAAAGCTCAGCTGACTGTTAACAATAGATAGAAACAAAAGTCAGTTTGACTGTTTCATGATAAACACTTAGGAAAGACAGTTAAAACCAAAATACAGCCATTCCTGGGCATTTTAAATAATAATATTAATAATAATAATAATAATTTTTTATACACATTATGTTAGCCTCCCCAAATAAGTAAGACTGGAGGATACAAAGAAGGATTCCCAGAAAGGAATGCCTGATAACTATAAAAAGAGACTATCAAGAGGAGCTGCCAGAGGCAGAAATTTTTAGTTTAAGGCC
Source organism: Callospermophilus lateralis (assembly GCF_048772815.1). NCBI lineage: Eukaryota > Metazoa > Chordata > Mammalia > Rodentia > Sciuridae > Callospermophilus > Callospermophilus lateralis. The sequence goes on from NW_027514416.1 coordinate 657,111, forward strand.
TACAGATATTCCTAACCTACAGGTAGGGTTGGTGTTTGCTAGTACGATTATCCAGCCCTGAGTAACAGAATTAAAGGTTTCTCTATTACACACAGAGGTCATACTAGTAAAATGATTTTGCAAGATCAGATGATATTAAATCATTAAAATGTATCTTATGGAGAGGGATAACTGTAACACTAAATGTTAAATATTAAGTTGACAGTCCTGATAACTGGGAATATTAAAGCCTGCTGAGGGAACTTCTATACAGTGACATGTTCCAGCTGCTGCAACATTTTTTCAGTACTCATGGTTCTTGTTTCTCACACAGAAGAACCCATCCCCAGATGAATTTACAACCTGTTCTTCCCCAACCAGACTTCAAAACGAACTGATTTCTAAAAGGCAACTCATGTCCCTCAACTGACTTCTAAAAGGCAACTCATGTCCCTTATACTGTGCCCACACAAGTCACTCTCTCTCAGCTCAGAAGAAGCCAAAATGAGTGACGCCTCTCGTCTTACAACTATGGAGCCAAAAATAAATAGAATATCAATATAAGTAATTAATTAAGTCAGGTAAAACCAGGAATCCAATTTTGGGTGAGTTCTAAAAATTTGGAGACTGTTACCTGAGGGATTAAAATTCCCTCATTGCTCTTTCCCTACCCTATCAAAAATTTGGAAGGGACACATTAAAAAAGGGGGAATGATTTGCATTTCTCTGACTGCTAGAGATGGTGAGCATTTTTTCATATACTTGTTGATTGATTGTATGTCCTCCTCTGAGAAATTTCTGTTCAGGTCCTTGGCCCATTTGTTGATTGGGTTATTCGTTATCTCATTGTCTAATTTTTTTATTTCTTTGTATATTCTGAATATTAGCGCTCTGTCTGAAGTGTGAGGAGTAAAGATTTGTTCCCAGGACGTAGGCTCCCTATTTACCTCTCTTATTGTTTCTTTTGCTGAGAAAAAACTTTTTAGTTTGAGTAAGTCCCATTTGTTGATTCTAGTTATTAACTGTTGTGCTATGGGTGTCCTATTGAGGAATTTGGAGCCCGACCCCACAGTATGTAGATCATAGCCAACTTTTTCTTCTATCAAACGCCATGTCTCTGATTTGATATCATGTTCCTTGATCCACTTTGAGTTAACTTTTGTGCATGGCGAGAGTAAGGGATTCAGTTTCATTTTGTTGCAAATCTCACTCCAGTAAGATTGGCAGCCATTAGGAAGTCAAACAGCAACAAGTGCTGGCGAGGATGTGGGGAAAAGGGTACTCTTGTACATTGCTGGTGGGACTGAAAATTGCTGTGGCCAATTTGGAAAGCAGTATGGAGATTTCTTGGAAAGCTCGGAATGGAACCACCATTTGATCCAGCTATTCCCCTACTCGGTCTATTCCCTAAAGACCTAAAAAGAGCACACAATAGGGACACTTCTACATCCATGTTCATAGCAGCACAATTCACAATAGCAAGACTGTGGAACCAACCTAGATGCCCTTCAATAGACGAATGGATAAAAAAAAATGTGGCATTTATACACAATGGAGTATTACTCTGCATTAAGAAATGACAAAATCATAGAATTTGGAGGGAAATGCATGGCATTAGAGCAGATTATGCTAAGTGAAGCTAGCCAATCCCTTAAAAACAAATGCCAAATGTCTTCTTTGATATAAGGAGAGTAACTAAGAACAGAGTAGGGACGAAGAGCATGAGAAGAAGATTAACATTAAACAGTGATGAGAGGTGAAAGGGAAAGGGAGAGAGAAGGGAAATTGCATGTAAATGGAAGGAGACCCTCAGGGGTATACAAAATTACATAAAAGAGGAAGTGAGGGGAAAGGAGAAAAATATAAGGGGGAGAAATGAACTACAGTAGAGGGGGTAGAGAGAGAAGAGGGGAGGGGAGGGGGGAGGGGGGATAGTAGAGGATAGGAAAGGCAGCAGAATACAACAGACACCATAATGGCAATATGTAAATCAATGGTTCTGCAACTGATGTGATTTTGCAATCTGTATATGGGGTAAAAATGGGAGCTCATATCCCACTTGAATCAAAGTGTGAAATATGATATATCAAGAACTATGTAATGTTTTGAACAACCTACAATAAAAATTAATTTAAAAAATATTAAAAAGCAAAAAAAAAATGGGGGGGAATGATAAACCCAACCTGATCATTTATTAAAATTGGGAGCCATCTTGCCACAAAGTCATGAAAAGATAATTTTGCTTTCCTATAAATTACTGCAAATTCTGAATCTGCTTGGAATGCCTGTCCGTGCCTTGAACTCACCCATGCCTGGCTCTCTGACCAGATAGCAGCCCTCTCTGAAAATTTAGTGACACCTCTTAAATATTGGCCTTCTCTGGCCAGACAACGACTCTCGTGAGTCTCTAATGGTCCTCATAAATTCTGATGATGGGGCCAGCAAAAAAAAAAATTGTAAACTAGCAATAGCGTGATGCTTCTCCGAGTTCTGTTATCTGTAACCCCCCTTTTGTGTAACTTACTGGACTATAAAGCTGGGCTGTAGGAAAGGTGGGGTTGCTGTCTTGTTTCTGCCATTTTGAGAGGGATAGGCAGCTCAGCCAGTGGAAAAATAATAAGTTTGCTTTAATTTGATTTTAATTGGAGTCAGTGGTCTTTTCTCCTGTCCTGGTCAAACAGGTAAACACTCCACAAACATGGAGCTCTGCCGGCCTAAAACTTATTGAGAAACTCTCCCTGACCTTAGGCACTTGAAATATATGTTGTTGTCAGGAGTTTAGCTTCTTTGTAGTGAGACCATCAGAGCTGGGTCTGCATCTATGTGACCTGGAGGACATGGTTTCTTATTTTCCAATGAACATGAGGGAGGAGTGCAGAATTCTCTCTTTGTAGGGAAACTGTTGTCACTGAAGGCTAAGTGTCTCCCCATGTGGTATGTGAAGCCATTTGCGCATCTTCCACATTTCATGGTGTTTCTTGCTGCTGCACTGGGGGTTTAGTATTTGCTTCATGAAATACAAGGAGATCAACAGGGACTCAGTGCTGGAGGGATTTCTCACACGTGTAGTGGGTCAGGGTCTCCAGGAGAATCCACCAATGAGGCTTATATCCCACATAGCTTGCCCCCTCAACCATTGCAACCTGATTCTGAACACTGCCCTGAAACCTCTCCATATAACAAGATGCCTTTATATGAAGAGATCAGACATATAGGGATTACTGGCTGCACCATGTCTGCCACAAGACATTTGGAAGTCAATGGCAGATCCAAATGGCCCCACCAGAGATATTTTATGACACAACTGCACACCACAGCTCTGGGTCACTACTCAGCAGGCGCCAACATACAGGATTCTTTCTTCTACACCATTTTCATGAAACCCAGTCAATCAAGGCACTCTCTGGTACACTCATGATCAGCAACTGGACATCCAAATGTTCTTCAGTGCCACTTGGTCATAAGAAATTCAAAAATTTCATGGTATTTATCTAGCCATTTTTCAAGGATGAAGTTGGAGGCACTGTGAGTTTCAATTCTTTCAGGAACCATTAAATGGTGAGGATTTTCATTTCAATGAAAGATCTGGAGGACTCTCACAGGCAAGGCTTCCCATGGAGTGGCCAAAAGGTCACATGAAGCCAGGCCCATTGAGGTCTACAATGCTAGGTCCATGTGTGTTTTGAATCTCAACTATGGTTGCCAAGTCTTTCAGAATAAAATCATGTGATATCGTAGCTGAGATTCCCAGTGTTCTGTGGAGAGCCACCTGGGCCTATATCTCAGTTTCCAATGGGGACTCTCATGCGTGGCCTCCTGAAATCGCAACACAATTCATGGCAATTCTTCTCTGAGGTCAGGTCCAGAACGCAGTCTCTAAGGGGAATCACACCAAAGTTCAAGCCATGGTGGACACAGTTATGTCTTCCAACTGCCACACAAATGACCACAATTAAAACCAAAACACTTTCACATAGTCCTCGTCTTCTTCCATGTAGACACTCATCAAATCCTCTGGCTGGACGTTTCCAAAAGGGGTGAAGTCCAAGACCCTGTCCAAAATATGCTCCCTCGCCTCTATTTTGCCTAAGGTCAGTGTGGCCTAAACACCTTTCCTGTGAACCAGGAGTGGTCAAATAGGCCTGACCTTATTACTGCTCCACTTCTCCAATTTGAGGCCTACTGACTGCCAGGTATAAATTCTTTATATGAATGGGAGTCATGAAAAAACCCAAGCATCTATGGTCTAGCCTTTGCAGGCCAGGATGGAGGTCAGGAACCTTACAGAAGATGGCGAGAGACTTCATACACAATGAGTGCTATTTTGACCATTTTGTATTTGTAGCACACATGGAATCTTACCTTAGATCCATCAGGTGTTAAGAATCTAAGCAGCAGCCTCACACAGGTTCAGGAGGCTGATTCAGACACATCCCTTTTGGAAGCAATTAAGCAAAGAGCCACAGGTGATGCCCATTCATTTCCATTTGAAAACTGTTTTCTTAAGGCTTCACAAAGGGGTGGCCTGAGGCAAAGACCTTCCTGACATTCAGGGCAATGAAGCAATAGGTAAGCAAATGGCCCAAAGCAAGGATTCTCCACTGAGACTTTACTGGTCACATTGATATCTGAGTTTTCTGAGATCCTCCCATTCCCTTCAGTTATCATGTACATGGCCATGTCACAGTGCTTGGAGGTGGTACATATCTTGGACACAAAACCATGAGCCAATTCTTGAGAGTGGCCAGAATTCAGGAAGAAAACAGAAACGTAGTAAGATAGTAGGTGTTGCCCATCCATAAGGCAAGTCACAGTCCATGCGTTAATTGGGCAGGATGAATGCTGGGAAGCTTTCTACAAGACAGGAAACATCCATTGATGCATTTTCTTTTCTAATGTCTACAACCACGGACACAGTGGGAGAAACAGACATAGAAACACTCGCCTTGTCAAACAATTTACTAGAAAAAGTCCATTCCAATCCAAACAAACCACCTTTCCTACCTATTCTCAGAACATGAGACAAAACCACAAACTCACACCCACACCCACAAAGGCACCTCCTTCCCCCAAGTAGGTTTGTAACTATCCAGAGTGTCCTTTGACTGGTGGGTCATACTATGTTCCCCTGATATGGCCTATCCATTCTCAGATCTGGTCTCCTTGGCCAACTCTGTGACGTTGTCAGGAGCATGTGGAGAGCCACTACCTACTTTCTCAGGAAAGGTCCCTGGCATGTGGCCATCCTCACATCAGTAGGTACCAAGAAAGACTGACTCTGTCCTTAGTAAGACCAAACAAGTGAGCCCACTGGGACTGGGACTTGGATTGGCTCTCAGTGCCTGGCTTCCTGGATCCCAAGTTTAAAGTGTTCCATCACCAAGGAAGTGAGGTAGGTTACTTCCTTCAGGAATTTAATGAGGTCACTGTCTTGGCAAACACATTGTCCTAACAGTTGCTTCCAAGGGTTCCATGAGATGGAGGCTGCCCCTACTTCCTGTGACATTTTCACAAGTTAGAATGATATATAAATCAAAGGCACCAAGAAACAGTGCTCCACAAAGGCCTGGTTTGGTCCGTCTCCTGTACATTAAGAGAGAGGCTGATTCAGCCACATCCCTTCATCCTGACCAGGTTTTTTGGCAATGGAAGATGACTTTTGCTCTCTCAGGTCCTTCATAGCTGCCTACATCTTCTTCAGGGATCATTTCTGCATGGACCTTTGAGGTTCTCAGCAAGTGGAAGATCCCCTACATCCCTATATTTTAAGGCCAACTCTGTCCCTGCTCTTCTCTAAAGTTAGATTGAGAGATCACTGTGTGGTTACGGTTAATAACAGTTTCGATTTGGGTTAGGAATCATTCTGCAGGATGAATAATGGTATTGGGAATCTGTGATATTTATAAGAATATAGACGTGAGTTAAAAGTATGGAAACAGAAATCTAGGTAAGATTTGCATCCCAGAAGGGCATTGAGACCTTGATTGGGATACTTAGCAATGTTATACTTTCTGCACAAATGTCTCAGATAAATCCATACACAATGGCATAGGACGTTGTACCTTGGATGATTGAATGTCGAAGAGAGCCTCCAGTCAAAAAGGGATAGTCGGTGGAATTAGGAAGATAGTCAGTAGGTTTAGAAAGAAGGGTGAGAATAAGATTTGGAAAAAAGTTCTTTACCAATAGGGTTTCGGTTAGAGAGTGAATATTAATGTCAGCCCATGTTAAGTGTCAGTCACAATAATGAATTTGGGAAAATATGTAGGAAAGGAGGTATCAATAGAGACCTTAGGAAATCAGGCAAATTATTAAGTGAGTCATAGGATTAGGCATTTTCAACAGGGTTGAGGTTGAATATATAACCTTAGGAAGAAAGAAATATGTAGTCACCAATAGAATTGACATTTGAGAGCATTAGGCAACCTGGACATGAATGTTTTTAGTAATTCATGCTCACTTTCCATTTAGGCTTTGTTGAAAATAAATAAAATAGGTACTTGTCTCTTCCTGTTTTTCTGTATGCTTATGAAAACACTCTTGAAATCTTGAAAACTTTTTGCTAATCTTGTTCCCAGAATGTGCTGTCCCCAACTGCCAAACTGCAGAATGTACACCCTCACCCGTTTACATGCAAACCGCCCACTTGCCCTGACCCATCAATAAACTTCCCTCCCTGCCCTCTTCAAGAAAAGTATATAAGCTCTGCTTAAGCTGTTCTCAGTGCTCTCTGCTCTATTCAAGTGAGGTCTGAGCCCCAGAATTTTGGACGCTTTGCTGTTGCATGAGACAGTGTCTTGGTGGTCTCTTCCTCCAATGGTCGCCTGACCATTACATCTGAGGGCCCCAGCGAGTTCCAGCAGCGTTGGACGAAAGACCCCCAATAGGCTCATCTCAGGTTAAGTAAGGCGCCACTTTCTTGTTTCAGGTTTCAGGTTAGGGATGGGCAAAATGGCTATTGGTGATGAGCATGAGCTCTCTCTGATGGTGGCTGACAGAAGTGTCACAGAGCCACAGGCCACGTCTCTGGGGGATGCCCCAGAGAACTCGGGAAACCGAGTAACAATAGTCTCCTAAACTCAGTGATATTTTGTTTTGGATTCGGTATTGTCAGCCCATCAGGTTTTCCTGGCTACTCAGTCCTGTTCTCAGTATTGGACGTCCATTGCCTGTCTTTATTGTCTTGTCTTGTCTGTGTCGTGTGTCATTGCTTTCACTATTTGTGTATCTTTCATATGGGACAGAGCACTTCAATGCCTCTGTCCCTGAACCTTGATCACTGGACCAAAGTCTGCTTAAAGGCTCAGAATCTTCTTTTTTTCAGTAAAACGTCAGATCTGGAAGACTCTATGTGTCTCAGAATGACCCACCTTTGGAGTTGGATGGCCCCCAGAAGGATCTTTCTACTTCACACTAATTCAAAAACTCAGAGATATTGTCTTTCAGCCGGGGCCACATAGCCATCCAGATCAACAGCAATATATCTTTAGTTTGCAGGACCTCTGCAAATCTCCTCTTCCATGGTTGAAGCCTTTCCTTGTCCCTGTCCCCGCTCCCACTGGTTCTCCCACTTTTCTATCTCTCAAACCCTCTGCTCCCCCTCCTCCACCCTCTGTTGTCCCTGAGTCTCAAGACTCTACTGGACTCTCTTCCCCCTCCTTATGCCCTGCCCTTGTCCTCCAACCCCAAACACCCTCTAAGTGATTCCCCTGCTGCTGACTCAGACTCTCCACCATTGGAGGAATATAGGCCAGCCCAGCGCCCTCCAGGTGACTACCCCACGGCACACACAGCCCCTCCTTCCTTGGAGGTAGCTGGCCCGGCCAAAAGAACACAAAGTACTCGCCGGAGGGGTTAAACTTTGAAGTGGATACAGGGTAAGTATACTCAGCCCTTAAGGCCCCATTGGGCCATCTATCAAACAAAAAGGACTCTAGTTCAAGGGGCTAATGGCAGTAAATATGGGGCTTAGACAACTAAGAGGACCATGGACCTGGGGAAAGAAAAAATCCATCACTCGTTCCTAGTAATCCCAGAATGCCCGACCCCATTGATGGGCACACATCTGCTCAAAAAGCTCCAGGCCAGAATAACTTTTAACCCTGAAGGCCCCCAAGTGAAATTTCTAAATTTTTCAGTAAAAACTCCTATAGTCACGGCTTTTACTATGTCAGTAGAAGATGAACATCAACTTGTCAAACCCCCCAAGACTGATCAAACAGGCAAGCTACCCCTGAAATGGATAACAGATTACGCAGATGCCTAGGAAAAAAAACTGCTGGGTTACACGTAGCCGTGAAACATCCTCCAATAACAGTGGAGTTAAAAACTTCAGCCCCCCCATCAATGTCAAAAAATATCCTCTGAGCAAAAAAGCTAAAGATGGGATAAGGCCCCATATTCAGAAATATCTGGCCTTAAGGGTCCTAAGGCCCTGTCATTTGAACTGGAACACTGCCCTGTTACCCAGGAACCGGGGGCTATCGCACCGTTCAAGACCAAAGAGAGATCTACAACAGAGTGCAGGACATTCACCCCACAGTACATAATCTGTACAATCTGCTTAGCACTCTGAACCATGAGCGGAAATGGTATACTGTTCTGGACTTAAAAGATGCTTTCTTTTGCTTGCCTCTGCATAAAGATAGTCAGTTGCTATTTGATTTCGAGTGGGTAGACCCAGAAACCGGGATGTCTGGTCAACTAACATGGACTAGACTCCCACAGGGGTTCAAAAACTCCCCCACTCTCTTTGATGAAGCCCTCCACAGAGACCCCAACAACTTCAGAACTATGCACCCTGACGTCACCCTGCTTCAATATGTCGATGACCTGCAACTGGCAGCCAACACCAAGAAAAACTGTGAGTCTGGAACCCAATTATTATTATACGAGCTTGCTCAACTCTGGTATAGTGCTTCTGCCAAAAAAGCCCAAATTTGCCAGCAAGAAGTAATCTTCCTGGACTATTCCCTTAGGGGCAGTAAGCGATGGCTCACTGAGACCAGAAAACAATCCATTGAGCAGATACCACCCCCATCTAACAGCAGACAACTCAGAGAGTTTCTTGGGACTGCTAGCTTATGCAGCTTATGGATACCTGGGTTTGCGTCCTTAGCTGCTCCTTTATACCCGCTGTTAAAGAGAGATGCCCAATTCTAATGGACCCCTGAGCACCAGCAAGATTTTGATAACATCTAAGGACACTGACACTGAAACCCTCAACTTCACTGAGCCCAGCTTGCATTTTCAGAAAGCCCTAAACTAAGTTAAAAATGTACATCAACTCACTCACCTTGGTTCAAAGAAACTGCAGGCATTCCTGAAGGATCAAGAACAGAGTTTTCCACTAACCGACTCAGAGCAAAAGAAATAACTGAACGGGTAACAAAAGCCTGCCGGGTCTGTCAATTGGTTAATGCTTACCCTTCCAACTTTCCTGCAGGAAAGCACCTACAAGAAACCAGACCAGGACAATTCTTGGAAGTGGACATTACTGAAATTAAGCCAGGAAGTTATGGACTTAAATATCTCCTAGTCTTTGTAGATACATTTTCAGGATGAATTAATTGAAGCCTTCCCCCCCACACACACACAAAAAAAAAACAACAACAACAAAATAAATGGCACAAATGGTGGTCAAGAAGATCCTGAAAGATATTTTTCTAAGATACGGACTGGCTAAGGCAATAGGGTCTGATAATGGACTGGCGTTAATTGCCCTGGTAAGTCAGGGATTAGCCAGGACCCTGGGGATTAATTGGAAATTACATTGTGCTTATAGACCCCAGAGCTCAGTACAGGTAAAAAAAAAAAAAATAATAGAACCATTAAAGAGACTTAACAAAATCAAGCTTAGAGATCGGCATAAAAGATCGATCTATTCTCCTGCTTTATGCACTGTTTCCTGCAAGAAATACTCATACTCCTATGTTTCCTTGTGTAACCTCACCCCCTATGAAATTCTCTATGGTCCCTCCTCCAGTAAGGGACCTAACCCAAACTCTAAGACCTAACGATCCCTTCCACACCCCCTTGCTTGACAGACTTAAAGCTCTTGAAAGAAATCAGCAATATCTGTGGAAACATCTGGCCACTGCCGACCAACCTGGGGACGAGGGGACTCCATATCGATACCAAGTAGGAGACTTCGTCTACATTAGACGACATCAGGTGTCATCCCTGGAACCCCACTGGAAAGGACCATATAAGGTGCTACATATAACACCTACAGTGGTAAATGTAGACGGAATCACTTCATGGATCCATGTCTCTCATCTCTGGCCTGCGCCCTGTCCAAAATCTGACTGGAAACTGGAAAAGACTGGTAACACTTTCAAATTGCGTATTCGCCATGTGGATAAGGCTACAGACTCTCCCCTTGGCCAAGAGTAGTCCTAACCCTCATCAGCCTGTTCAGCAGTAATGGCTGATCACAAATCCTACTGTACATGAAGTATGGTCTATCTTGCATACAGCCCCTTTAGGGACATGGTGGCCATCTCTCCACCCAGACATTTGTCAGCTGGCTATAGGTCTTTCCTATTGGGATATCCCTGATGAAGGGGATCCAACTAAAATTCCAATAAATCCTTTCCGTATCATAGGTAATAGAAACAAACATTATGCATGTAGGGACACGAGAGCCAGATGCAGGTTGGCTAGCCTAGATTACTATGTTTGCCCAGCGGACTATCAAAGCCAGAAACAGACATGGCTGTGTGGGGGAAATGCTGACTTCTTCTGTAAGTCATGGGAATGTGAGCATACAGGGGTGCCTGGTGGAACCCAAACTCCTCATCAAATTCAATACACAGCATTGGCCATATTACCAATTACACAACCAATACCGATGGCCCCCAGAGGGGTCTCTAGATCCTAAAATTCTCCGTGACCTTTTTAACTTCGGCAAGTGCTCAAAGGGTGGAAGGAAATTCCCCTAAGTGGAGGCATTTTCCCTCCTTCGCTCACATCCTGAACTATGCTTATCCAATAGATCCTCACCCTCAGCTTTCTGCTCCAGACTCTCTGCTGTCACTCCCACCTCAGCAACCTGATTTCTTCCCTCCAATTACTAGATCAAAAACCCAAACCGCCGGTTCTCAGATTATTGCCCCCTTGCTGAGGTAGCAGGTACTGAGGTACCCATCCACCCACTCACTACTCTCTTCTCCTGTCAGTGCCCGCACCAGGTCCCACCAGGTCCTCTTACCAGCTAACCCAAAGCTCAAACCAGCTAAGGAGAGCCCTCAGACCCCTATCCAAGATGTAATGAAAATGGCCTTTAAAGTTGCTCTGTCATCACTGAAAACAGGTTACTAAGAATTTAAAGTCCCTCACAGGCTTTTTGGGATACAAACTCCCATCTTCCCCTCTGCTCTATCTGTTCTACTGCTCAAGTTTTGTTGCCTGGAAAATTCCAAACCCCTTTCCCATTATTCTTTTACATCTCTCCTTCCTCATGCTCAGACCCAAGGTGCTGCTCTCAGACCCGCCTTCCCTGTCTTCCCCGTCTATACCAGGCCCACAGAAAAGTCTTAACTGACCTTCTCCAGCAGTCTTCACCATGGCTGACTTTAGGACTTTCAGCCAAAGAGTCCCTATAAAAGAGTTCAATGTAGATAAACTTCCTCTTTTCGTGTTTCCCTGTTCTATTTGGCCACTGGCTGGAAAAATCAGCACTCCTAAGCTAGACTCCCCCTTACTAGTTTTTCACAAAACATGTGAACAAGGCCTCTGGCCTTGAGCTGGGGCTTCACAGACATGGTTACATTTCTAAGATAAATAAGTTACCAAATGAGCTCCATTGTTACAGCTGGCAGTGAGAAAAAAAAAGAGAAGAATAAAGCTCTCCCACTCCAGGTGTCCTTAAAATGTTAACTTGCCCAGAACAGATGAAAAAAACAATAGAAACGAAAACTTCTTTTTGTGAACTTATGCAGACTGTGAACTTCTGAGCCCCTTCCCTTACATGTTGGGTACAAAATTCGGAAACTACCTAAATTTGGAGATCAGGTGACTAATTGATTACAACAGAAGCAATGCCCTCTAAATCCGTTGCAACCAAATAGGTATGTTTCGCTGTCTTCGGTGCTATCTTAGGTGCCTTGACTTGTCCGTCCTTACAACAGTATAATTCTATATACTTAAACATTGTTTATGTTTTCATAAAATGGTCAACAGATGTGATTAATTATGTAATGTTCAGATGTTTCCCAGAGTGCTCTATCATGAGGCAGGTTAATTTAAATATCAAATAGGGGGGCATACAACCCGGTTCCTCTGGGAACCTGTATCCCTCACTTTAGCCATCCTATTAGGAAAAGGAGCTGCTGCAGGTGTGGGCACAGGAATCACTGTCCTAGTCCATGTGACACAACAAATGACCCGCTGAGAAGCAGCAATAGACCAAAATTTAAAGATATTAAAAACCTCCATCACAGTTTTATAGGAATCTTTAACCTCTCTCTCTGAAATTGTTTTACAGAACATGCGAGGGTTGGACCTCCTCTTCGTGAGAGAAGGGGGCTTTCGTGCTGCATTGAGGGAAAAAGTTGATTTTATGCCGACCATACTGGAGTTGTAAAAAAAATCAATGAGTAAATTAAGAAGACGCCTAGAAGAGCATCAACAAGAGAGAGATGCACAAAAAGGGTGGTTTGAGTCTTTGTTCACATAGTCCCCCTGGTTAACTACGCTTTTATCAGCCCTGGCCAGTCCATTAATAATCCTCATTTCATTGCTAATTGTAGGACCCTGTTTGCTCAACCATCTAGTTTCCTTTCTACAAGCTTAAATTGGATAAGTTAAACTTATGGTAATCAGACAACAATATACCTCACTAGAAGACATAAAATGTGAGACCCCGCAATGCTCATTTTTATGATTAAAATTAACCAGAATAAGAAGTGGGGAATGAAAGGTTAATAAAATATGTACTTTTAACTTCTTGTTTTTCTGTATGCTTAACAAAATACTGATGAAATCTTGAAAACTGTTTGCTAATCTTGTTCCCAGAATGTGCTGTCCCCAATTGCCAAACTGTTGAATGTACTCCCTCTCCCATTGGCATGCAAACCACTCACTCCACCTGACCCATCAATAAATTTCCCTCCCTGCTCTCAACACGTAAATTGCATAAGCTCTGCTTAAGCTGTTCTTAGGGCTCTCTTCTCTATTCAAGTGAGCTCTGAGCCCCAGCATGCTGGACCCCCAATAAACCCTTTGCTGTTGCATGAGACAGTCTCTTCGTGGTCTCTTTTCCGACGCTCGCCCGACCTTTACATTGGTACAATCATAAGTGTGAACATTCCTATGTGTGTCCAGAATATTACTATAATAAATAATATATGTAGATCAGGTAATAGGAGTTTTTCTTCCACCATTTCTGGGAGCAATATTTTGAAGATATATGAATTAGTATTTTGGGTAGAAATAGGTGTACCATTTGTCTATGAATATAGAGATAATGCATGAATAGACAATACTGTGAATTAATAATATTACTGGTTCCAACATTAAATAATGGATTGAATTGATATCTGAAAATATACAGGAAACCTTATATTGATATACTACATTTAATCCTACCCTTTATACATCTGAATGAAATATTAGGGTTATGGATTTTCATGAAGAGTGTTTGAGTTTTGCTTCAAAAGTGATTATGGAAATTGAAAATAATGTGTTTGGAAAGAAGTCTCATGAAAAGACCAGTCCAGAAACCTGGAGGTATGCATGTGTTCTGAAGCAGAAAGTGATTTAAAGTGAAACAAACGCCTATATATTTGCTAACTTGTGGATCATAAATATATACAATGATGTGCAGAAATTGAAGAAATAGTAATGTACCAGTGTTGAATAAAAATGAACGTTAAAATACACATCATGCCCCATAGGAATCTACTTGAATTGATGTTAAACTGCGTCCGTTAATGTAGAAATATTAGAATTTGTATGCACCATTCACTGAAGTTAGTTTTCAGTACTAGGAAACAAATATGTATTTCAGGTAGATGAGTATTTCTGAGAATAATCTTGTGAAAAGTTGATTATAAACCCACATACATGAACATGAATGAATTCAGGGAGTGTATAATAAGACTCATACATTTCATATTTTGAAAAATCTGGAGAGTATATATATATATATATATATATATATATATATATATATACACACACACACACACACACACACACACACACACACACACACACAAACTGAGACTATAAAAATAGCAATATATATGCCAATTGAAATTCACCATGAAATATACATCATCCACAGATTCAAAAATATTCATGTTACTGAAGATAGATTTATGTATAATGTTGTTTAACTAGGAAGTTTACCCATACATTGAATTTTCAGTTCCAACAGCATTTAGGAGGAGAAATCTCTTCTCACATTTTGTATCTGCCAAGTCAGCCACCTCACAAGAATATACGTGTGATACCAGGTAGGATTCTATATGTGCATATAAAAATACATGTGCTGAATAGGCTACAGAGAGAGGGAGACAGGAATTCACATATTTGTTAACTTTAAAAACACATGGATAACTATTTCAACATAAAATTGACTAGATTTATAACACCTACCCTTTTTTATGCAAAAGGCAAGTCCATCTATACACCATGCCTCCTCTGAACTGCTTGGATTTCTATTCTGTTTGGGTTATTTTTCTCCATCATATTAGGAGTAGTAGTCAGAGTCCAGTAGGTTATGAGTTAGTGTCAGGGATCAGTATTTCAAATGGAAAATAGAATAATGAATCAAATGTGTATGCAAATATAAGCTACACAAAAATCTTCCCACTCTCATCCAGAACAAATCCTTGACATTACCTTCGCCTGAAGTAAGTCACAATTAGAATAGAAGAGTTAGAAAATCTGTGAATACATATCTTGAGTGGAAAATGCTCAGAGTTCAGAACTTTGGAGGTGGTAGAGGAGTTTCCAAAAGTAAGGGACATGGTAAACACTCCTCTAACATGGAGGTCTGCTGGCATAAAGACATCTTGAGAAACTGCCTCTGAGGTTGGGCACTTGAAACATACGTTATTTTCAGGAGCTTTAGCTTCCTTTGTAGTGAAACAATAAAATCTGGGTCTGCATCTATGTGACCTGGAGGATATGGTTTCTTATTTTCCAGTGAACATGAGGCAGCAGTGCTGAATTCACTCTTTGTAGGTAAACAGTGGCCACTGGGGTCTAATTGTCTCCCCATGTGGACTGTGGAGCCATTTGGTCATCCTCCACTTTTCATGGTGTTTCCTGCTGTTGCACTGGGAGTTTGGTATTTGCTTCACAAAATACAAGAAGTTCAACAGGGACACAGTGCTGGAGGGATTTCTGTCACGTGTTGTGGGTCAGGGTCTGCAGGAGAATGCAACAACCAGGCTTCTTTCCCACATACCTTGCCCCCAGGTCCATAGCAACTTGATTCTGAACATGGCCCTGAATCCTCTCCATATAAAAACATGCTTTTACATATTCGGGTCTCCTGGCTGCACCATGTTAGTCACAAAAAATTTGGAAGCCAATGAGAAATCCACATGGCCATAACACAGATATATTATCACACAACTGCAGACCACTTCTCTAGGCCCAATACTCTGCAGGCTCTAACTTGCTTGCCCCCATGTCCATAGCAACTTGATTCTGAACATGGTCCTGAAATCTTTCAATATAAAAACATGCTTTTACATATACGGATCTCCTGGCTGCACCATGGCAGTCACAATGAATTTGGAAGCCAATGGCAGAACCACATGGTCACAACACAGATGTATTATCACAAAACTGCACACCATTTCTCTAGGCCCACAACTCTGCAGGCTATAACTCAATGGCATCTCTGTTCTACACCATTTTCATGAAACCCAGTGAATTAAGGCAGGGTCTGGTACACTCAAGATCAGCAACAGGACATCCAAAGGTTCTCCAGTGCCACCTGGTCATGGGAATTTTAAAAATTTCATGGTATTTATCTGGCCATTTTACAAGGATGAAGTTGGAGGCACTGTGGGTTTCAATTCATTCAGGAACCTTTAAATGTTGAGGAAGTTCATTTCAAAGAAAGATCTGGAGAACTCTCACAGGCAAGGCTTCCAAAAGAGTGGCCAAAAGGTCACATGAAGCCAGGCGCATTGAGGTCTCCAATGTGAGGTCCATGTGTGTTTTGACTCAAAACTATCCCTGCCAAGTCTTTCAGAATAAAATCATGTGATATACTGGCTGAGATTCCCAGTACTCTTTGGAAAACCACCCTGGGCCTAGATCTCAGTTTCCAAGGGTGACTTTCATGCGTGGCCTCCTAAAATCCCAACACTTTTCATGGCAATACTTCTCTGAGGTCAATTCCAGAACGCAGTCTCTAAGGGGAATCCAACCAGATTTCAAGCCCAGGTTGACCCAGTCATCTCTTCACACCGCCAATCAAATGAACACAATTAAAAACAAAACACTATCACATGGCCCCATCTTCTTCCTTATAGACACTCATCATAACCTCTGGTTGGAGCTTTCCATGAGGGGCACATTCCAAAAGAGTGTCCAAAATAAGCTCCCTTGCCCCTCATTTGGCTCAAGTCAGGGTTTGAAGGACACCCTTCCTGTGAACCAGGAGTGATCAAATAGGCCTGTCATTAATACTGCTCCGCTTTTCCAATTTGAGGCCTTCTGACTGTGGGGTTTAGATTCTTTATGTGAACTGGAGTCATGAGAAAAGACAAGCACCTCTGCAGAGATTTGAAGAACTCATTTGACCAAAAGGATCGCTATTCTCACTTGATTGATTTCAGGAACCTAACAGAGAAAGGCAATAGAATTCATTCACAATGACTGAAATTTTTTGCGAATTTGGTTTTGGTTTCACACATGGGATCTTTCTTTAGATCCATCAGGTGCTGAGAATCTAAGCCACAGCCTCACACAGGGCCAAGAGCCTGATTCAGACACATCCCTTTCCGAAGCAATTTAGCAAGAGCCACAGGTGATGCCCATTCATTTCCATTTGAAAACTGTTTTCTTCAGGCTTCACAAAGGGGTAGCCTGAGCCCAACATCTTCCTGACATTCAGGGCAACAGAACAATAGGTAAGCAAAAGGCCCAAAGCATAGTATCTCCACTGAGACTTTTCTGGTCACACTCATATCTGAGTTTTCTGAGATACTGGCCATTCCCTTCAGGTATCCAGTACATGGACATGTCAAAGACCTTGGAGTTGGTACATATCTTGGACACAAAACAATGAGACTATTCTGGAGAGTTGCCAGAATTCAGGAAGAAAACAGGGACTTAGGAAGGTAGTAGGTTTTGCCAATCCATAAGGCAAGCTGCAGTCCATTCATAAATTGGGCAGGATGAATGCTGGGAATCTTTCTACTACACAGGACACATCCATTGTTGCATTGTCTTTTCTCATGTCTACAACCACGGACACAGTGGGATACACAGACATAGAAACACTTACCTTGTCAAATGACTTACTAGAAATAGTTCACTGAAAACCAAACAAACCGCCTTTCCTACCTATTCTCAGAACAAGAGACAAAACCACACATCCACACTCACAATGGCACCTCCTTCCTCTAAGTAGGTCTGTGACTATCCGGAGTGTCCTCTGACTGGTGGGCAATACTATGTTCCCCCGAAATGGCCTGTATTCTCTCAGATCTGGTTTCCTTGGCCAACTATGTGAAGTTGTCAGGAAAAAGTGGTGAGCCACTACCTGCTTTCTCAGGAAAGGTCCCTCTTCAGAGCTCTCCTGGCATTTGGCCATCCTCACATCAGTAGGTACCAAGAAAGACTGACTCTGTCCTTGGTAAATCCAAACAAGTGAGCCCACTGGGACTGGGACTGGAACTGCATCTGGGTGCCTGGCTTCTTGGATACCAAGTTCAGAGAGTTCCATCACCAAGGAAATGAGGTATGACACTTTCTTTGGAACTGAATGAGGTCACTGCCTTGGCAACCACTTGGTCCTAACAGTTGCTTCCAAGGGCCCCATGAGATGGAGGCTGCCCCTTCTTCCTCTGACACTTTCACAATTTAGAATGGTATATCAACCATAGGCACACACACAGGCCTGGTTTGGTCCATCTTCTCCACAATAAGAAGAGAGAGGCTGATTCAGACACATCCCTTCATCCTGACCAGGTGGTTTGTCATCGAAGATGACTTTTGCTCTTTCAGGTCCTTCATACCTGTCTACAACTTCTCCAGGTATCATTTCTGCATGGACCTTTGAGGATCTCAGCAGGTGGAAGGTCCCCTACTTTTCTGTATTGTAAGAACAACTTTGTCCCTGCTCTTCTGTAAAATGAGATTGAGGGAACAGTGTATGTTTAGGGTTAATAACAGGTTTTATTTCGATTTGTGTTAGGAATCATTCTTCTGAATGAATAATGGTATTGGGAACCTGGTATATTTACAAGAACGTAGAGGTGAAACATAAGTATGAAAACAGAAATCCAGGTATGATTTTAAACCCATAAGGGCATTGGGCCCTTGATTGGGATACTTAGCTTTGAATTATGTTCTGCACAGATGTCTCAGATAATTTGATATACAACGGCATAGGACCTTGTACCTTGGAAGATTGAATGTAGAAGAGAACATCCCTTCAAAAAGGGATAGTCGGTAGGATTAGGAAGATAGTCGGTCGTTTTAGGAAGAAAAGTGAGTATATGATTTGGAACAAAAGTTCTTTAGCAATAGGATTTCAGTTAGAGAGTGAATGTATATGTCAGCACATATGAAGAGCCAGTCACGAGGATGAAGTGGGGAAAACATGTAGAAAAGAAGATATCAATAAAGATATTACAA
This sequence comes from Callospermophilus lateralis, assembly GCF_048772815.1. NCBI lineage: Eukaryota > Metazoa > Chordata > Mammalia > Rodentia > Sciuridae > Callospermophilus > Callospermophilus lateralis. The sequence continues at coordinate 675,924 of NW_027514416.1, forward strand.
AATCAGGGAAAGTATAAAGTGAGTGAGAGGATTAGACATTTTCAACAGGCTTGAGGTTGAATCTTAGAAAGAAACAAATATGAAGTCACCAATAATATTGACATTTGAGAGCATTAGGCACCCTGGACATGGATGTTTTTAGTAATCTATGTTCACTTTTCATTTAGGCTTTGCTTGGTTCAATCATAAGTGTAACATTTACATTTTTGTCCAGAATATTATTGTGATAATATGTATATGTAGATCAGGTGACATAAGTATTTCTTCCACCATTTTTGGTAGCAATATACTGAAGACATAAAATTAGTATTGGGCGTACAAAGAGGTGTACCCTATGTCTATGAATATAGAGATAAAGCATGAATAGACCATACTGTGAATAAGTAATATAACTTGTTCCAACTTAATATAATGGGATGAACTGATATCTGAAAAATTACTGGAAATCTTATATGCATATACAATCATTCATTCCAACCAGTTATTCATCTAATGTCAATATTAGTGTTTTGGTTTATCATGAAGAGTGTGTGAGTTTTACTTCAAAAGTGATTATGGAAATCGAAAATAATGTGTTTGGAAAGAAGTCTCATGAAAACACCAGTCAAGAAACCCTTACAATACATGTGTTGTGAAGTAGGAAGTGATTAAAGTTTAAAGAAATGCCTACAAATTTGTGAACTTGTGGATGAAATACATATCTTATGATGAGCAAAAACTGAAGAAATAATAATGTACCAGTGTTGAATATAAATGAACATCATATTATATATCATGTCCCATTGGGATCTACTTGCATTGGTGATAGACTGGATCAGTTCCTGTAGAATTATTAACATTTGTATGCACCATTCACTGAAGTTAGTTTTCAGTACTAGGAAACAAATATGTATTTAAGGTGGATGAATATTTCTGAGACTAATATTTTGGAAAGTTTATTATAAATCCACATGCATGAACATGAATGAATTTAGAGAGTGTATATAAGACACATATATCTCATATTTTGAAAAATCTGGACAGTGTATATATATATATATATATATATATATATATATATATATATATATACACACACACACACACACACACACACATACCCACACACACACAAAAAAAAACACACACAGACATTTAAAAGTAGCAATATATATGCCAATCGAAATTCATCTTTAAATATATATCATCCACAGATGCAAAAATATTTATTTTACTGAACATGAGTTTATGTATAATGATGTTCTAGTAGGAAGTTCCCCTATAGGTGGAATTTTCAGTTCCAACAGCAATTTGGAGGAGTGATCTCTTCTCACAATTTGTATCTGCCAAGTCAGCCACCTCACAAAAATGTACATGTGATACCAGGTAGGATTCTATAAGTGCATATGAAAATACATGTGATGAATAGGCTACAGAGAAAGGGAGACAGGAATTCATATATTTGTTTAATTTAATAACACATGGTGAACTATTTCAATTAAAAATTGACTAGATTTATAACACCTACCATTTATCATGCAAAAGGTAAGTCCAAGTATGCAGCATACCTCCTCTGAACTGCTTGTATTTCTATTCTGTTTGGGTATTTTTCTCCATCATATTAGGATTAGTAGTCAGAGGATAGTAGGGTATGGGATAGTGTCAGGGATTCAGCATTTCGAATAGAAAATTGAAAATGAATGCAATGTGTATGCAAATATGTGCTACACAAATATCTTCCCACTCTCATCCAGAGCAATGCCTTGACATTACCTTCGCCCCATGTATGACACAATTAGAGGAGAAGAGTTAGAATATCTGTGAATACATATCTGCAATGGAAACTGCTAAATTTTCACAAATTTGGAGAAGGTAGAGGAGTTTCCAAAATTAAGGGACAATGTAAACTCTCCACAAACATGGAGCTCTGCTGGCCTAAAGAGTTCTTAAGACACTGCCTCTGAGGTTGGGCACATGGAATATATGTTGTTGTCAGGAGCTTTAGCTTCCATTGTAGTGAGACCATCCAAGCTGGGTCTGCATTTTTGTGACCTTTGTGAGCACATGGTTTCTTGTTTTCCAATGAACATGAGGCAGCATTGCTAAATTCTCTCTTTGTAGGTAAACTGTGACCAATGGGGGCTAAGTGTCACCCCGTGTGCACTGTGAACCCATTTGGTCATCCTCCACTTTTCGTGCTGTTTCTTGCTGCTGCACTCGCAATTTGGCATTTGCTTCATGAAACAAGGAGTTCAACTGGGACACAGTGCTGGAGCGAGTTCTGTCACGTGTGGTGGGTCAGGGTCTGCAGGAAAATGCACCAACCATGCTTCTATCCTACCAGCTTGCCTCCTTGAGCATAGCAACCTGATTCTGAACATTGCCCTGAAACTCCTACATATAACAAGATGCCTTTTCAGAGAAGGGTCTGCTGGCTGCACCATATCAGTCATAATCCATTTGGAAGCCAAAGGCAGATCCACATGGCCAAACCACAGATTTTTATCACACACCTGCCCACAACTTCTCTAGGTCCACTACTCAGCAGGCTCGAACTTACTTGCATCTCTTTTCTATACCATTTTCATGAAAACCAGTCAATCAAGGCACCTTCTGGTATATTCATAATCAGAAACAGGACATCCAAAGGTTTTCCAGTGCCACCTGCTCATGGGAATTTTAAACATTTCATGGTATTTATCTAACCATTTTTAAAGGATGAATTTGGAGGCACTGTGGGTTTCAATTCATTCAGGAACCATTAAATGTTGAGGAAACTCATTTTAATGAAAGCTCTCGAGAACTCTCACAGGCAAGGCTTCCAAAAGAGTGGCCAAAAGTTCACATGAAGCCAGGCCCATTGAGGTCTACAATATGAGGTCCATGTTTGTTTTGACTCTCAACTATTGCTGCCAAGTCTTTCAGAATAAAATCATGTGATATCCTGGCTGAGATTCCCAGTGCTCTGTGGAAAGCAACCCTGGGTCAAGACTCATTTTCCAAGGACTACCCTCATGCGTGGCCTCCTAAAATCCCAACACAACTCATTGCAATACTTCTCTAAGATCAGTTCCAGAATGCTGTCTCTAAGGGTAATTACGCCAGAGTTCCAGCCCACGTGGACCAATTCATCTCTTCCAACCGCCACACAAGTGACCACAATTAAAACCAAAACACTCCCACATGGACCTCATCTTCTTCCATATAGACACTCATCATTACCTCTGGCTGGAGGATTCTATGAGGGGCACAGCCCAAGACAATGTCCAAAAGAAGCTTCCTTACCCCTCATATGCCTAAAGGCCCGGACTCCCTTCCTGTGAACCAGGAGTGATCAAATAGGCCTGCCGTTAATACTGCTCCACTTCTGCAATTTGTGGCCTAGTGACTGTGGGGTTTAGATTCTTTTTGTAAATGGGAGTCATGAGAAAACCCAAGCACCTATGGGCTAGACTCTGCAGGGCTTTGAAGAACTCATTTGACCCAAAGGATCCCTATTCTCACTTGATGGAGGCAGGAACATTACAGAGGAAGACGAGAGACTCCATCCACAATGACCGCTCTTTTGGCCATTTTGGTTTTGGCTGCACACATGGGATCCTTCTTTAGACCCATCAGGTGCTGAGAATCAAAGCCACAGCCTCACACAGGGCCAAGAGGCTGATTCAGACACATCCCATTCTAAAGCAATTAAGCAAAGAGCCCAAGGTGATGCCCATTCATTTTCATTTGAAAACTGTTTTCTTCAGGCTTCAAAAAGGGGTGGCCTGAGTCAAAGAACTTCCTGACATTCAGGGCAACAGACAAATAGGTAAGCAAAAGACCCAAAGCAGGGTTTCTCCATTGAGACTCTCCTGGTCCCAATGATATCTGTGTTTTCTGACATGCTCTCATTCCCTTCAGCTATCCAGTACATAGCCATGTCACAGATCTTGGAGGTGGTTCATATGGTGGACATAAAATCATAAGCCTATTCTGAAGAGTGGCCATAATTCTACGAAGAAAACAGGAACTTTGGAAGATAGTAGGTGTTGCACATCCATAAGGCAATCCACAGTCCATTCATAAATTAGGCAGGATGAATGCTGAGAAGCTTTCTTCTAGACATGACAAATCCATTGATGCATTCTCTTTTCTAATGTCTACAACCACAGACACGGTGGGATACACAGACATAGAAACACTTGCCTTGTCAAAGCACTCAGTAGACACAGTCCCTTCCAAACCAAACAAACTGCCTTTTCTACCTATTCTCAGAACATGAGACAAAACCACAAAGTCACACCCACAACCACAAAGGCACCTCCTTCCTCCAAGTAGGTATGTGACTATCTGGAGAGCCCTCTGACTGGTGGACCATTTAATGTTCCCCCGAAACGGCCTGTCCTGCCTCAGATCAGGTCTCTTTGGCTAACTCTGTGAAATTGTCCGGGACCAGCAGTGAGACACTACCTGCTTTCTCAGGAAAGGCCCCTCTTCAGAGCTCACCTGGCATTTGGCCATACTCACATCAGTATTTACCAAGAAAGACGGACTCTGTCCTCTGTAAATCTAAACAAGTGAGCCCACTGGGACTGGAACTGGGACTGCCTCTGGGTGCCTGGATTCCAAGTTTAGAGTGTTCCTTCACCAAGAAAATTAGATGAGGTCACTTCTTTCTGGAACTGATTGAATTTGCTGCCTTTGCAACCACTTTGTCCTAACAGTTGCTTCCAAGGGTCTCATGAGATGGAGGCTGCCCCTATTTCCTGTTACAATTTCACAAGATAGAAAGTTATATCAACCATAGGCACCTGGGAACAGCTCTCTACATAGGCCTGGTTTGGTCCATCTTCTCTACATTAAGAAGATAGAGGCTGATTCTGACACATCCCTTCATCATGACCAGGTTGTTTGCAATTGAAGATGACTTTTTCTCTCTCAGGTACTTCATAGTTCCCTATATCTTCTCCAGGGATTATATCTGCATAGACCTTTGAGCTTCTCAGCAGGTGAAAGTCTCCCTACATTTTTGTATTGTAAGACCAACTCAGTCCTGCTCTTTTGTAAAGATAGATTGAGGGAACAGTATATGGTTAGGGTTAATAACAGGTTCGATTTGTGTTAGGAATCATTCTGCTGGATGAATAAGAATATTGGGATCCTGTGGTATTTATAAGAATATAGAGGTGAAATATAAGTATGACAATGGAATTCTAGATAAGATTTGAAGCCCAGAAGTGCACTGGGCACTGGAGTGGGAAACTTAGCTTTGAACAATGTTCTGCACAGATATCTCAGATAAATCGATATATAATGGCAAAGGACAATGTACCTTGGTTGATTGAATGTGTAAGAAAACATCCAGTCAAAAAGGGATAGTCGGTAGGATTAGGAAGATAGTGTAGGTTTAGATAGAAGAGTGAGAATAGGATTTGGACCAAAAGTACTTTAGCAATAGAGTTTTGGTTAGAGAGTGGATGTAAATGTCAGCACATGTGAAGAGTTGGTCACAGTGATGAACTGGAAAAAATATGTAGGAAAGCATTTATCAATAGAAACATTAGGAAATCAGGCAAAGTATAAAGTTAGTGATAGGATTAGACATTTTCAACATGTTGAGATTTAATATATAATCTTAGGAAGAAACAAATATGTAGTCACCGACAGGATAGACATTTGAGAGCATTAGGCAACCTGGACATGGATGGTTTTAGTAATCCATGCTCACTTCCTATTTAGGATTTGGTACAATCATAAGTGTGACATTTGCGTTTTGTGTCCAGAATATTACACTGAAAAAATGTATATTTATATCAGGTGACATGAGTATTTCTTCCACCATTTCTGGAAGCAATATGTTGAAGACATATAAATTAGTATTGGGGGTACAAATACGTGCACCATGTGTCTCTGAATATAGACAAAATGTATGAATAGACAATAGTGTGAATAAAGAATATAATTGGTTTCAACTTTAAAAAATGGATTGAAGTGATATCTGAAAATATAAAGAAAATTTTATATTGATAAACATACATTCATTCAAACCAATTATACATCTATTTGTAATATTAGGGTTATGGTTTATCATAAAGGGTGTGAGTTTTGCTTCAAAATTGATTATGGAAATCGAAAATAATGTGTTTGGGTAGAAGTCACATGAAAAGACCAGTCAAGACACCTGGAGGAATACATGTGTTCTGAAGCAGGAATTGATTGAAAGTGAAACAAATGCCCATAAATTTGTGAATTTGTGGATGAAATATATATCCTATGATGTCCATAATACGAATAAATATTAATGTACCAGGGTTTAATAAAAATGAACGTCAAAATGCACAGCTTGTCATATCGGAATCGAGGTGCATTGATGTTAAACTTGGTCAGTTACTGTAGAAATATTAGTTAAATCTGTTTTTCAGGTGGATGAATATTTCTGAGAATAATCTTGTGAAAAGTTGATTATAAATCCAAGTCCATGAACATGAATAAATTTAGCGAGTGTAAATAAGACACATATATTTCATATTTTCAAAAATCTGGAGAATATATATATATATATATATATATATATATATATATATATATATATTTACACAAAACACACACACAGACATTAAAAAGTAGCAATATATATGCCACTCAAAATTCATCTATAAATATATATCATCCAAAGATGCAAAAATATTTATTTTACTGAACATGAGTTTATGTATAATGTTTTTCTACTAGGAAGCTCCCCTATAGGTGGAATTTTCAGTTCCAACAACGATTTGGAGGAGTGATCTCTTCTCACAATTTGTATCTACCAAGTCAGCCAACTCACAAAAATGTACATGTGATACCAGGTAGGATACTATAAATGCATATAAAAATACATGTGATGAATAGGCTACAGAGAAAGGGACAGGGATTCATATATTTGTTAATTTTAAAAACACATGGAGAACTATTTCAATTGAAAATTGACCAGATTTATAACACCTACCATTTATCATGCAAAAGGCAAGTCCAAATATACAACATGCCTCCTCTGAAATGCTTGTATTTCTATTCTGTTTGCGTTACTTTTCTCCATCATATTAGGATTAGTAGTCAGAGTCTAGTAGGGTATGTGAATATTTCTGAGAATAATCTTGTGAAAAGATGATTATAAATCCACATTCATGAATATGAAAAATTTACGATGTGTAAAATAATACACATATATTTCATATTTTGAAAAATCTGGAGAGTGTATATATATATATATATATATATATATATATATATATATATATATATATATATATATACATACACACACACAGAAACATTCACAGACATTAAAAAGTAGCACTATATGCCAATTTAAAATCACCATGAAATATATATCATCCACAGATCCAAATAAATTCATTTTACTGAATATCGATTTATGTATAATGTTGTTCAACTAGGAAGCTCACCCACAGGTTGAATTTTCAGTTCCAACAGCGTTTAGGAGGAGTGATCCCTTTTCACAATTTGTATCTGCCAATTCAGCCACCACACAAGAATGTACGTGTGGTAACAGGTAGGATTCTAAATGTGCATATAAAAATACAGGTGCTGAATAGGCTTCAGAGTAAGGGAGACAGGAATTCATATATTTCTTAACTTTTAAAATACATGGAGAACTATTTCAAAAAAAATTGACAAGATTTAAAACTCCTACACTATATAATTCAAAAGGCAAGCCCAACTATCCACCATGCCTCCTCTGAACTGCTTGTAGTTCTATTCTTTTGGGGGTATTTTTCTCCAACATATTAGGATTAGTAGTCAGAGTCAAGTAGGGTATGTGTTAATGTCAGTGATTCAGTATTTTGAATGGAAAATAGGAAAATGAATCCAATGTGTATGCAAATATGTGCTTCAGAAAAATCTTCCCACTCTCATCCAGAACAATCCCTTGACATTACCTTCGCCCCAAGTAAGACACAATTAGAGGAAAAGAGATAGAAAATATGTGAATACATATCTGAAATGGAATTTGATCAGGAGTTCACAACCATGGAGGTGGTAGAGGAGTTTTCAAAAGTAAGGGACAGGGTAAGCACTCCACAATCACAGAGCTCTGCTGACCTAAAGACTTCTTGAGAAACTGCCTCTGAGTTTGGGCACTTGAAATATATGTTGTTTTCAGGAGCTTTTGCTTCCTTCTAGTGAGACGATGAAAGCTGGGTCAGCATCTATGTGACCTGGAGGACATAAATTGTAATATTCCAATGAACATGAGGGAGCAGTGCTGAATTCTCTCTTTGTAGGTATACTATGGCCACTTGGGGCTAAGTGTGTCCCCGCATGGACTGTATATTCATTTGTTCCTCTTCCACTCTTCATTGTGTTTCTTGCTGCTGCACTGCGACTTTGGTATTTGCTTCACGAAATACATGGAGTTCCACTGGGACACAGTGGTCTAAGTGTCTGCCCGTGTGGACTGTGAAGCCATTTAGTAATCCTCCACTTTTCCTGGTGTTTCTTGCTGCTGCACTGCGAGTTTTGTATTTGCTTCATGAAATACAAGGAGTTCAACTGGGACACAGTGCTGGAGGGAGTTCTATCACATGTGGTGGCTCACACATGAGCATTCATGAAACCGGCCTCTATACCACATAGCTTGCTCCCTTGACCATAGCAACCTGATTCTGTAAATTACCCTAAAACCTCTCCATATAACAAGATGTGTTTACTTATAATGGTCTCCTGGCTGCACCATGTCCGTCTCATGACATTTGGAATCCAACGGCAGATCCACATGGCCCCATCACAGATGTTTTATCACACACCTGCCTACCGCTGCTCTAGGCCCTCTACTCATCAGGCTCCAAATTACTGGCATCTCGGTTCTACACCATTTTCATTAAACCCAATCAATCAAGGCACTGTCTGGTACACTCATGATCAGAAATAGGACATCCAAAGGTTCTGTATGCCACCTGTTCATGGGAATTTCAAAAATTTAAACTATTTATCTAGCCATTTATCAAGGATGAAGTTGGAGGCACAGTGGATTTCAATTCATGCAGGAACCATTAAATGGTGAGTATGATCATTTCAATGAAAACTCTGGAGAACTCTCACAGGCAAGGCTTCCCAAAGAGTGTCCAAAAGGTCACCTGAAGCCAGGCTCATTGAGGTCTACAATTGAGATCCATGAGTGTTTTGATCTCAACTATGGCTGCCAAGTCTTTCAGAATAAAATCTTGTGGTGTCCTGACTGAGATTCCCAGTGCTTTGTGGAAAGCTACCCTGGGCCTACATCTCAGGTTCCAAGGGCGACTCTCATGCATGGCCTCCTCAAATCCCAACACAACTCATGGCAATACTTCACTAAGCTCAGTTCCAGGACACAGTGTCTAAAAGGAGTCACACCAGAGTTCAGGCCCAGGAGGACCCAGTAATCTCTTCCAGCTACCACACATATGACCACAATTTAAATCAAAACACTCCCACATGGGCCTCATCTTCTTCTACACAGACATGCATCATAACCTCTGGCTGGAAGTTTCCATGAGGGGTGCAGCCCAAGACAGTGTCAAAATAAGCTCCATTGCCCCTCATTTGCCAAAAGTCAGGGTGGCCTAAACACCCTTCCTTTGAACCAGGAGTGATCAAATAAGCCTTCCTTTCATACTGCTCTGCTTCTCCAATTTGAGGCCTAATGACTGTCAGGTGTAGATTTTCTATGTGATTTGGAGTCCTGAGAAAACCCAAGCACCTATGGGCTATCCACTGTAGGGCTTTGAAGAACTCATTTGACCCAAATGATCCCTATTCTCACTTGACGGAAGTCAGGATCTGAAAAGGTCGGGCGAACTTCGGAGGAAAAGACCACCAAGAGACTGTCTCATGCCACAGCAAAGGGTTTATTGGGGGTCCAGCATGCTGAGGCTCAGAGCTCACTTCAGAGGAGCAAAGAACAAAGAGCCCCGAGAACAACTTGAGCAGAGTTTATATACATTCTTTAGAGAGGGCAGGGACTTTACATACATCATAGCCTCCTTTAGAAAATCATCATATACCACGGGAAAATCAAATAATAACTCTAAAACATGATTAGCACATTCATTGGTGGGAACAGGTTGGGCAGCGGGTGATTGGTCAGCCGTGAGAAGGAGTATACATTTAAACTGATTGGTTGAAGCACTGAGATGTATACGTGCAGATCTGCATGGTTTCTGGGAAGGGGTGGTTAAGTAACGAGGTGGTCAGGGAAGATTTCAACACACATCTAATGGGAAGATCCGGGAATTGTCTTAAGTGCCACAGGAATTTCAGGTTCTGAGTGCAGCTTGGAAAATGTACAAAACCTGGTTCTTTACGTTTCAATTTCAATTTCTTTTATTCTTTCATTTCCCACCCCTTTTTCTGACTACTTTTAATCTTAAAAGTAATGAATCAAAATTATTGTGGGGTTTCACATTCTATTCCTACCAGTGCAGCATATTTCTGTCTGATTATCATGAGTTTCACCTGCCTAATCTGAGCCTGGAGAAAGGAAACTATGTGGTTAAGCAAAAAAGGTCCCACAGTTAGCAACACCATAAGGATGATCAGGGGTCCAGCTAAGTCTGATATTAGTGTAGTTACCAGGGGTACTGGGTTAACCATGACTCAAAGCACCCTTGTTGAATCTCCCATTCTCTCTGGCGCTCTTCAAGGTATTTTCTTAATTTACTCATGAATTATTTTGCAACTCCAATATGGTCAGCATAAAAACAACATTCTTCTCTCAGTGCAACACAGAGGCCCTCTCCCTCATCAAGAGGAGGTCTAATCCTCACCTGTTCTGTAAAACAACTTCAGAGAGAGAGGTTAAGGATTCCTGCAAAGCTGTGATGGAGGCCTCTAACGTCTTCAAGTCTTGATTTATTGCTGTTTCTAATTGGGCCATTTGTTGTTAACCACGCATCATAGAAGCTGTTCCCATACCCACTCCTGCAGCAGCTCCTATCCCCAATAGGATGGCTAGAGTAAGGGACAATGGTTCCCCTTGATATCGGGTTGTTTGTCCCCCTAGTAGACCTTCAAATGATTAGGCATTATGATAGAGTACCCTGGAGAGTATCTGCACCATTACACAATAATTTACAGGGCTGTCAAAGACCTGGGCTGAAATACAAGGAGTTCTGACTGTGTGGAGTTCAGTAGCATAAAGGTTCCTTTAATTAGTTTCCAGGGGGAGGAGTCAGATGTACTCTGGACTGGGGAAGTAGGCAAAGACGGAATCCAGGAAGTATTAGATGGTAGAGGGGTTCTGGTAGATCTAGGCATGGAAGGTTTAGGAGGCTTAATTCCTGGCTTGAGGGGATTGGGTCCTATTGCTGTGGGATTTTCTTTCTTTTTAAGCCAGACGGTGAACCAGAGACCAAATTCATCACCTGGGCCATAAATATAGAATCGCATTCCCCACGTATTTCCCATAGGCCAGGTTTTTCTGAGGTAGCCCCTTCCTTTGGAAGTGAAAGTTATATTGAGGGGGTAAAATAGAGTATTCATTCCACAGCGAGTTTTTGACACCACTGGGCTAGCAGCACATTTCTTGGGATCAATCCAGGTGTCATTTCATCCTACCGGAATGATACCTTTCTGGGGAGTTTGGGTTCCACCATGCAGCTTTCGTTTGTTCACAACCCCAATATCTACAATAAAAGTCACTGGGTCCTCCACAGGTTTGGGCCTGTTTTATGACTTTGGAAATCAGGTGGGCACACATAATAGTCAAGACTGGCTAGTTTACACCTGAGCTGGGGGAGATGACATCCATAATTCATGGGTTAAGGTGGTCTATGTTGCCCTGGTTAGGGTTTGAGTGGGATCTGTGTGGGGTCCTCTATGTCAGGGAGATTCCAGTCAGGAAAGCCTATGGCAAGCTGACAAATGTCCGGGTGGAGAGATGGCCACCAAGTCCATAAGGTGGCTGTTTGTGAAATAGATCACACTACTTGCCCATTAGGATTCATTACTTGCCCTTGTTGCTGAGCACGCTGATGGGGATTAGGGCTGCTGGTGGTCATGGGAAGAATCCATAGCCCTACCTACATGAAGGACACCCAACTTGAGATGGATACCAGTCTGTAGAAGTTTCCAGCCAGAGTCTGTACAGGGCTCAGGCATGAGATGGGAGGCATTGATCCAGGAAGTGATCCCATTCACTTTCACCACTGTGGGTGGTATAGGCAGCACCTGGTATGGTCCTTTCCAGTGGAGTTCCAGGGATGACACCTGACGCCATCTCACATAGACGAAGCCTCCCACTTGATATCAATGTGGGGTTCCCTCGTCTCCAGTCTGATAAGCAGAGGCCAAATGTTTCCACAGGTATCGCTGGGTGCTGGGTTTGTTAAAGGGCTTTAAATCTGTCAAGCAAGGGGGTGTGAAAGGAATCATTAAGTCTCATAGTTGGGATTAGGTCCCCTACTGGAGGAAGGGCACCATTGAGAATTTCATAAGAGGTGAGGTTACACAAAGAGGCGGAGGGGGTATTTCTTTCACAAAACAGTGCATAAGGTTGGAGCATAGTCCAATTTTTTATGCCAGTATCCAAGCTTAATTTTGTTAAGTACTCTTTGATGGTTCTATTCATCCTTTCTACCTGTCCTGAGCTCTAGGGTCTATAAGCACAATGTAACTTCCAATTAATCCCCAGGGTCCTGGCAAATCCCTTACTTTCCTGGGGCATGAATGCCGGTCCGTTAGCGGACCCTATTACCTTAGGCAGGCCGAACCTTGGAAAAATGTCTTCTACGATCTTTTTGACTACCATCTGAGCTGTTTCTTTCTTCATGGGGAAGGCTTCGACCCATCCTGAAAAAGTATCTACAAAGACTAGGAGATATTTAAGTTCATACCTTGCTGGCTTAATTTCAGTAAAGTTCAATTCCCAGAATTGTCCTTGTCTGGTTCCTTGTAAGCGCTTCCCTGCAGGAAGCTTGGATGGGTAAGCATTAACTACTTGGCAGACTTGACAAGCTCTAGTCACCTGCTCAGCTATTTCTTTCCTCTGTGAGTCAGTCAATAATAAGTCCTTTCTCCGGTCCTTTAAGAGTGCCTATATCTTCTCTGAGTCTAAGTGGGTGAGCTGGTGTACGTCTTTGACATAAAGGTGGGCTTTTTGAAATTGTAAACTTGGCTCTGTAGGATCCCAGAGTTCTGTATCTGTCTCCTCAGATGATAAGTTGCCTGAATGTTCCGGTGCGGCCAAGTCTCCTGATTGTTGTTCCCCCTGGTGTGGAAAAAGTTAACACAGTCACTCCATTTAGGGCTGCCAATTAAGCTTCCTCATCTGCCCTTCTTTTTCCAACCACCATGGGTTCGTTTCCCTTCTGGTGCCCTGGGCAGTGCACTATAGCTAGTTCCTTAGGGCCCTGCACTGCTGAGAGAAGTTGGAGGATCTCATCTTTGTTCTTTATTTCTTTCCAGGTGGAGGTTAATAACCCCCTTTGCTGGTAAATAGCCCCGTGCACATTTGCAGTGGCAAATGCATAGCGGCTATCAGTGTATATGGTGGCCCTTTTGCCTGTTGCTAGTTCCAATACTTTCGTAAGGGCAATCAGTTCTGCTTTTTGGGCTGATGTCAGTTCTGGGAGACCAGAGGAACAGATGACATTAATTTTGCTAACTACTGCTTCTCCAGCCCACCGCTTACCATCTTGAAGGAAGCTGCTGCCATCCATAAACCATACAACTTCAGGGCAAGGCAGTGGCTGATCCTTCAAGTCTCGTCGTATACTGGTTTCCTCTGCCAGTATGTGTTGACACTCATGAGCGATGGGTCTTGATGATTCTTCTGGCAGCAGTGTAGCCGGGTTGAGTGGAGCAGCGGGTCCCAGCGTGATTCTGTCTTTGTCAAGCAAGAGGTTCTGGTAGTGGGTTATTCTAGAGTTTGATAGCCACATCTCTGGAGGCTGACAGATGATGCACTCCAGGGCATGGGGGACTATAATCGTTAGCTTCTGTCCCAACGTTAATTTATCAGCATCTTTTATTAGAAGGGTTGCCGCTGCTATAGCTCTTAAGCAATGGGGCGACCCACTAGCCACTGGGTCCAGTTTATTTGATAAGTATTCTACCGGCCTTTTCCAAGGTCCCAAAGTCTCAGTGAGCACAACCCGTGCTATTCCTTTCTTTTCCTCGATGTAGAGACTGAAGGGTTTTTCTATATCTGGGAGTGCTAAGGCCGGAGCAGATAGCAGCACCTTTTTTCTGACATTATCAAAAGCTTGTTGGTGCTCAGGGGTCCATTGGAAGTGGGCATCCCCCTTTATCAGCGGGTATAAAGGGGCAGCCAGAGACGCGAACCCAGGAATCCATAACCTGCAAAAGCCGGCAGTCCCAAGAAACTCCCTGAGTTGTCTTTTATTAGATGGGGGCAGTATCTGCACAAAGGTTCGTTTTGTGGGCTCAGTGAGCCATCCTTTGCCACCCCTAAGAGAATAACCCAGGAAGATTACTTCTTGCTGACAAATTTGGGGCTTTTGGCAGAAGCCCTATATCCAAGCCGAGCAAGCTTGGAAAATAATGCTTGGGTCCCAGACTCATAGTTCTCTTTGGTGTCGGCTGCCAGTAGCAGACCATCCACATATTGGAGTATGGTGACATCGGGGTGTGCAGTTTTGAAGTCATTGAAGTCCTTGTGGAGGGGTTCATCAAAGAGAGTGGGAGAGTTTTTGAACCCCTGTGGGAGTCTAGTCCAGGTTAGTTGGACAGATGTTCCTTTTTCGGGGTCTATCCACTCAAAAGCAAACAGCAACTGACTGTCCTTATGTACGGGCAAGCAATAGTGAGCATCTTTTAAGTCTAGCACAGTGTACCATTCCTGCTCCAGATTCAGAGCGCTAAGCAAATTATATGGATTCGGTACAGTGGGGTGAATGTCCTGCACTCTGTTGTTGATCTCTCTTAGGTATTGAAGCGTCCGGTAGTCCCCAGTTCCTGGCTTTCTTACTGGTAGCAGGGGGATATTCTAGGACAAATGACAGGGCCTTAAGACCCCAAGAACCAGGTATTTCTGAATATGGGCCCTTATCCCATCCTTAGCTTCTTTGATTAGAGGATATTGTTTAACACTGATTGGAGAGATAGAGGCTTTTAATTCTACTACTATTGGAGGTTGTTATATGGCTAGACCTAACCCAGCAGTTTCTGCCCAGGCATTAGGATAATCTTTTTTCCATTTCTGGGGTAGTTTGCCTGTTTGATCAGTCCTAGGAGGTGCGAAGTGTTGATGTTCATCTTCTACGGATGTTGTCAAAGCCATGACTATGGGAGTTTTTACTGAAGGCTTTAGAAACTCCACTTGGGGACCATCAGGGTTAAAGGTTATTCTAACCCAGAGTTTGGTAAGCAGATCCCAGCCCATCAATGGGGCTGGGCATTATTGGATTACTTGGAAAGCGTGGTGGACTTTTCCATTTCCTAGGTCCATAGTCCTCTTAGTTGTCCCAGCCCAATATCTACTGCCATTAGTACCTTTAACAGGGGACCATTTATTTGATAGGGGGCCCAGTGGGGTCTTGAAGGTTGATTATACTGCTCCTGTATCCACTTCAAAGTTCACTGGGGTCCCCTTCACTTTAAATGTTACCCTGAGCTCGGAGAGGGGATCCGAGCCCCGACTTTCCTAGTCCTTTTCTAGAGTCAGCACGGTGGACTGGCATCTCTGCTTCTTTTGGGGGCACTCTTTGGCCTAGTGTCCTGTTTTCTTTACAGTAGGCACACTGATCTGAGGCCAGGGGCAGCCATTGGCGGGGGCCCAGGTATCCCTTTCTGTCTCCCTGCTTTTTAACTTCTGGCATATTTGGTGCTCTGACCAGAACCTTAGTCAATGCTTTAGTCTGCCTTTTGCTCCTTTCATCCTCCTTTTGTTCCCTTTCCGTCTCTCTCCTCTGTTCCCTTTCCTCCTCAGTTTCTCTCTTATAATATACTTTCTCAGCATCTCTTACTAAATCTCTCAAGGTCTTATCTTGTAATACATCTAGACGTTGTAACTTTCTCTTAATATCTAGGGCAGCCTGCTCGATAAAGGCCATTGCAACAGATGCTTGTTCATCCTCTGCCTGAGTATCAAAAGGAGTATATTTCCTATATGTTTCCATAATTCTCTCCAGAAACATAGAGGGAGACTCATTAGGCCCTTGGATAATCTCTCTTACCTTGGCCAAATTAGTCGGCCCTCTGGCGGCCACTTGGAGACCCGCTATTAGAGTCTGGCGATAAGTGGACAGATGCTACCTACATTTAAAGGTGTTTGGGTGCCAGTTGGATCGGTTCATTGGCCAGTAGGGACGGAGAGGAAGCATGATAGGGGCTTCCGAGTTTTCTATTATCCGTCACCGGCGGGTTCCTTTAGGTGGCCCAGCTTCCTCCAGGGGAGGAGGGGTTGCTGCTGCTGCAGAGAAGTCCCCTGGAGTGCTTGGGTCTGGCCCAATTGCCTCTAGTGGCGGAGAGGCTGAGTCAGCAGCGAGAATATCATCTGGAAAGTGTTGGGGGTTGGAGAGCGAGGGTAGAGGATAAGGAGGGGGAGGAGTGTCCAGTCTTGTGACTCAGGGAGAATGGAAGGAAGAGCGGGAGGAGTGGAAGGTTTGAATGATAGGATGCTGGGGGAAGGGGTATATGGCTGTTGATCTGGGTGGCCACGTGGCCCCGGCTGAAAGACAATATCTCTGACTTTTCGGATTAGAGGGAAGTAGAAGGATCCTTCTGAGGGGCCACCTGACTCCGAGAATGGGCCATTCTGAAGCACAGAGAATCTGCCAGGTACGGCATTTTACTGAAAAAGAAAGATTCTGGGCCCTTGAGCGGACATTAGTCCAATGATCAAGTGTCAGGGACAGAGAAGTGGAAGTGCTTTGTCCCATAATGAGAGTTACTCAAACAGGGACAGTGAAGACACAAACGCAACACAGACAAAGACAAACAGTAAACGTTTAACATGAGTCCAAGACAAAGATTAGAACTGAGTAACTGCCAAAACCTGATGGGTTAGACAATAAAGACAGCCCGTAAACTCAACATGAGTTCAGAACAATGACCAAAACTGAGTAGCCGGCAAAACCTGATGGGCTGGCGAACCGAATCCTGAAGCAAAATATAAACGAGTTGAGGAAATTAGTATTCCTTGATTTCTCTAGTCCTCTGGAGTGTCCCCCAGGAACGTGGCCTGTAGCTCTGTGACACATCTGTCAGCCACCATCAGAGAGAGCTATTGCTCTTCACTGACAGCCACTTTGCCAATCCATAACCTGAAACCCAAAACCAGAAAGAGGTGCCTTACTTACCCCGAGAGGAGTCCATTGGGGTCTTTCGTCTGCCGCTGCCGGATATCTCACCTGGGGCCTCCAGATGAATAGGTGGGGCGAACGTCAGAGAAAAAGACCACCAAGAGGCTTTCTCATGCAACAGCAAAGGTTTTATTGGGGGTCCAGCATGCTGGGGCTCAGAGCTCACTTTAGAGGAGCAAAGAACAAAGAGCCCTGAGAACAACTTGAGCAGAGTTTATATACATTCTTTAGAGAGTGCAGGGACTTTACATACATCATAGCCTCCTTTAGCAATTCATCATATACCATGGGAAAATCAAATAACAACTCTAAAGCATGATTAGCACTTTCATTTGCGGGAACAATTCGGGCAGGGGGTGATTGGTCAGCCCTAAGAAGGGGTATACATTTAAACTGATTTGTTGAATACCTGAGATGTATACTTGCTGAGCCGCAGGGATTCTGGGAAAGGGTTGTTAAGTAACTAGGTAGTCAGGGAAGATTTCAACACACATCTAATGGGCAGATCCGGGAATTGTCTAAACTGCCACAGGAAAGTGCAGCTTGGAAAGTTTACAAACCTGGTTCTTTACATTTCAATTTCAATTTCAATTTCTTTTATTCTTTCAGAACCTTACAGAGAAAGGCAAGAGACTTAATCCACAATGACTGCTCTATTGGCCATTTTGGTTTTGGATGCACACATGGGATCTTTCTTTCGATCCATCTGGTGCTGATAATCTAAGTCACAGCCTCACACAGGGCCAAGAGGCTAATTAAGACACAACCATTTTCAAAGCAATTACTACTCTGAGGTCAGTCACAGAACTCAGTCTCTGAGGATAATCACACCAGTGTTCAAGGCTAGGTGCACCCAGTCATCTTTTCCAACCACCACATAAATGACCACAATTAAAACCAAAACAATCCCACATGGCCCTCATCTTCTTCCGTAGAGTCACTCATCATAACCTCTGGCTGGAGGATTCCTTGAATGGCGCAGCTCAAGAGAGTGTCCAAAATAAGCTTCCTTGCCCCTCATTTGCCTAAACTCAGGGTGGACTGGACACCCTTCCTGTGAACTAGGATTGATCACATAGGTCTGCCGCTAATACTGCTCTACTTCTCCAATTAGAGGGCTACTGACTGTCAGGTATAAATTCCTTATGTGATTTGGATTCATGATTAAACCCAAGCACCTCTGAAGAGCTTGGAAGAACTCATTTGACCCAAAAAAATCCCTACACTCCCTTGAAGAAGGTCAGGAACCTAACAGAGGAAGGAAAGAGACATCATCCAGAATGACTTATGTTTTTGCCATTTTGGTTTTGGATGCACACATTGGATGTTTCTTTATATCCATCAGGCGCTGAAAATCTAAGCCATAGCCTCTCACAGGGCCAAGAGGCTGATTCAGACACATGGCTTTCCAAAGCAATTAAGCAAAGAGCCACAGGTGATGCCCATTCATTTCCATTTGAAAACTGTTTCCTTCAGGCTTCACAAAGGGGTGGCCTGAGGCAAAGACCTTCCTGACATTCAGGGCAAAAGATCAATAGGTTAGCAAAAGGCCCAAAACAGGGTTTCTCCACTGAGGTTTTTCTGGTCACACTGATATCTGAGTTTTCTGAGATGCTCCAATTCCCTCCAGCTATCCAGAACATAGCCATGTCACAGAGTTTGGAGGTGGTACATATTTTGGACAAAAAACCATGAGCCTATTCTGGAGAGTGGCCAAAATTCAGGAAGAAAACAGAAACTTAGTAAGATAGTAGGTGTTGCCCATCGATAAGGCAACCTGCAGTCCATTACTAAAATGGACAGGATGAATGCTGGGAAGCTTTCTACTAGACAGGACACATCCATTGATGCATTCTCTTTTCTAATGTCTACAACCATGGACACAGTGGGAGACACAGACACAGAAACACTTGCCTTGTCAAAGTTGTTTCTAGAAATAGTCCACTCCAAACCAAACACACAGCCTTTCCTACCTATTCTCAGAACATGAGACAAAACCACAAGCTCACACACACACTCAAAAAGGCACCTCCTTCCCCCAAGAAAGTCTGTGACTATCCAGAATGTCCTTTGACTGGTGGGCCATTTTATGTTCCCCTGAAAAGGCCTGTCTTGTCTTAGATCTGGTCTCCTTGTCAAACACTGTGAAGTTGTCAGGAGCCTGTTCTGACCACTACATGCTTTCTCAGGGAAGGCCCGTCTTCAGAACTCTCCTCGCATTTGGCCATCCTCACATCAGTAGGTACCAAAAAAGACAGACTCTGTCCTTGGTAAATCCAAACATGTGAGCCCACTGGGACTGAGACTGGGACTGGCTCTGTGTGCCTGGCTTCCTGGATCCCAAATTCAGAGAGTTCCTTCACCAAGGAAGTGAGGTAGGTCACTTAATTCAAGAATTTAATGAGTTCACTGCCTTGGCAACCACTTTGTTATAACAGTTGCTTCCAAGGGTCCCATGAGATGGAGGATACCCTACTTCCTCTGACACTTTCACTAGTTAGAATGGTATATCAACCATATGGAACCAGAAACAGCTCTCCACATTGTCCTGGTTTGGTCCATATTCTCTCCATTAAGAATAGAGAGGCTGATTCAGACACAACCCTTCATCCTGACAAGGTTGTTTGCCATGGAAGATGACTTTTGTTCTCTCAGGTCCTACATAGCTGCCTAATACTTCTCCAGGGATCATTTATGCTTGGACCATTGAGTTTCTAAGCAGGTGGAAGATCCCCTACATTCCTGTATTGTAAGACAAACTCTGTCCCTGCTCTTCTGTAAAGGTAGATTGAGGGAACAGTGTATGGTTAGGGTTAATAACAGGTTCGATTTTGGTGAGGAGTCATTCTGTTGGATGAATAATGGTATTGGGAACCTGCGATATTTACAAGAATATATAGGTAAAATATAAGTATGGAAACAGAAATCTAGGTATGATTTGAAGCCCAGAAGGACATTGGGACCTTCATTGGGATACTTAGCTTTGAATTATGTTCTGCACAGATGTCTCAGATAAATCGATATACAATGTTATAGGACCTTGTACCTTGGATGATTGAATGTCGAAGAGAACATCCAGGATAAAAGGGATAGTTGGTAGTATTAGGAAGACAGTTTGTAAGTTTAAAAAGAAGAGTGAGTATAAGTTTTGGACCAAAAATTCTTTAGCAATAGGGTTTCGGGTAGAGAGTGAATATGAATGTCAGAACGTGTGAAGAATCAGTCACAATGATGAACTGGGGAAAATATGTAGGAAAGCAGATATCCATAGAGACATTAGGAAATCATGCAAAGTGTAAAGTGAGTGATTGGATTAGACATTTTCAATATGATTGAGTTTCAATATATAATCTTAGGAAAAAACAAATATGTAGTCCCCAAAAAGATTGACAAGTGGGAGCATTAGGCAGCCTGGACATGGATGTTTTTAGTAATCCATGTTCATTTTCCATTTAGACTTTGGTACAATCATAAGTGTGATGTTTGCATTTTCTGACCAGAATATTACTGTGATAAAATGTATATGTGGATCAGGTAACATGAGTATTTCTTCCACCATTTCTTGGAGCCATATTTTGAAGATGTATAAATTAATATTGTGGGTAAAAATAGATGTACCCTGTGTCTATGAATATAGAGATAATGCATGAATAGAGCGTAGTGTGAATAAATAATATTACTTGTTCCAACTTTAAATAATGGATTAAATTGATATCTAAAAATATTCAGGAAATCTTATATTGATATACATACATTCATTTCAACCAGTAATACATCTAATGTTAATATTAGGGTTGTGGTTTATCCTGAAGTGTGTGTGAGTTTTGCTTCAAACTGATTATGGAAATCAAATATAATATTTTTGGAAAGAAGTCTCATGAAAAGACCAGTCAAGAAACATGGAGGAATACTTGTGTTCTGAAGCAGGAAGTGATTGACATTGAAACAAATGTCTAAAAATTTGTGAACTTGTGGATAAAATATGTATCCTACGATGTGCATAAACTGCAGAAATAGTAATGTACCATTGTTGAATAAAAATGAACGTCAAATTATATGTCATGTCCCATAGGAGTCTACTTGCGTTGATATTAAACTGGGTCAGTTACTCTAGAAATATTAGGATTTGTGTGCAGCTTTCACTGAAGTCAGTTTTCAGTACTAGGAAACAAATATATATTTCAAGTTGATGAATAATTCTGAGAATAATCTTGTGAAAAATCGATTATAAATCTAAATACATCA
The DNA here is from genome assembly GCF_048772815.1 of Callospermophilus lateralis. Taxonomy (NCBI): domain Eukaryota; kingdom Metazoa; phylum Chordata; class Mammalia; order Rodentia; family Sciuridae; genus Callospermophilus; species Callospermophilus lateralis. The sequence continues at coordinate 697,436 of NW_027514416.1, forward strand.
ACATAAATAAATTTAGGGAGTATATATAAGACACATATATTTCATATTTTGAAAAATCTGGAGAGTATGTATATATATATATATATATATATATATATATATATATATATACACAAAACATACACACAGACTATAAAAAGTAGCAATACATATGCTAATTGAAATTCATCATTGAATATATATAATTCACATATGCAAAAATAATTATTTTACTGAACATGGATTTTTGTATAATGTTTTTCTATTAGGAAGCTCACCCATAGGTTGAATTTTCAGTTTCAACAGCGTTTAGGAGGAGGGATCTCTTCTCACAATTTGTATCTTCCAAGTCAGACAACACAAAAAAATTAACCTGTGATACCAGGTAGGATTCTATATGTGCATATAAATATACATGTGCTGAATAGTCTATAGAGAAAGGGAGACAGGAATTCACATATTAGTTAATTTTAAAAACACATGGAGAATTATTTTAACCAAAAATTGACTAGATTTATAACACCTACCCTTTATCATGTAAAAGGCAAGTCCAAATATACACCATGCCTCCACTGAACTGCATGTATTTCTACTTTGTTTTGGTTATTTTTCCTCCATCATATTAGGATTAGTAGTCAGAGTCTAGTAGGGTATGGGTTAGTGTCATGGTTTCAGTATTTTGATTGGAAAATAAGAAAATGAATCCAATGTGTATGCAAATATGTGCCACACAACAATATTCCCACTCTCATCCAGAACAATGAATTGCCATTACCTTCACCCCAAATAAGACACAATTAGAGGAGAAGAGTTAGAAAATCTGTGAATACATATATGGAATGGAACATAATCAGGAGTTCACAACCTTGGAGGTGGTAGAGGAGTTTCCAAAAGTTAGGGTCAGGGTAAACACTCCACAAACATGGAGCTCTGCTGGCCTAAAAACTTCTTGAGAAACTGTCTCTGAGTTCGGGCACTTGAAATATATGTTGTTGTCAGGAGCTTTAGCTTCATTTGTAGTGAGACCATCAAAGATGGGTCTGCATCTATGTGACCTGGAGAACATGGTTTCTTTTTTTTTAATGAACATAAGGGAGCAGTGCTGAATTCTCTCTTTGTAGGTAAACTGTGGCCACTCGGGTCTAAGTGTCTCCCCATGTGGACTGTGAAGCCATTTGGTCATCCTCCACTTTTTGTGGTGTTTCTTGCTGCTGCACTGGGAGTATGGTATTTACTTAGTGAAATACAATGAGTTCAACTGGGACAAAATGCTAGAGTGAGTTCTGTCAAGTGTGGTGGGTCAGGTTCTCCAGGAGAATGCACCAACAAGTCTTCTATCCAACATAGCTTGTCCCCTTGACCATAGCAACCTGTTTCTTAAAATTGACGTTAAACCTCTCCATATAACGAGATGCCTTTACATATAAGGGTCTGCTGGCTACACTATTTCAGTCACAAGCAATTTGGAAGCCAATGGAAGATCCACATGACCCCACCACAGATATTTTATCACACATCTGCACACCACTGCTCTAGGCCCACTACTCAGCAGGCTCCAACTTACTGGCATCTCTGTTATACACCATTTTCATAAAACCAAGTCAATTAAGCCACTGTCTGGTACACTCATGATCAGAAACAGGACATCCAAAGATTCTCCAGTGCCACCTGGTCATAGGAATTTCAAATATATCATGGTATTTATCTGGGATTAGGAAGATAGACGGTAGGATTAAAAAGAAGGGTGAGTAAAGGATTTGGACATTAAGTTCTGCTTCTCCAATTTGAGGCGTATTGTCATGCATGGGCGACTCTCATGCCTGGCCTCCAAAAATCCCAACACAATTCATAGCAATACATCTCTAAGGTCATTTCCAAAACTCCGTTTCTAAGGGGAATCACAGCAGAGTTCAAGCCCAGGTGGACCCATTCATCTCTTCCAACCGCCACACAAGTGACCACAATTAAAAACAAAACACTCCCACATGGCCCTCATTTTCTTCCATGTAGACACTCATCATAATCCCTTGCTAGAGGTTTCCATGAGGGACACAGTCCAAGACAGTGTCCAAAATAAGCTCCCTTCCCCCTCATTTGCCTAAAGTCAGGGTGGCCTGGGCACCCTTCCTGTGAACCAGGAGTGATCAAATAGGCCTGCCATTAATGCTGCTCTGCTTCTCGAATTTGAGGCCTACTGACTGTGGGGTTTAGATACTTTATGTGAATTGGAGTCATGAGAAAACCCAAGAATCTCTGGGCTTCCCTCTGCAGGGCTTTGAAGAACCCATTTGAGTGAGTCTAGGAGTTGGACCAAAAGTTCTTTAGCAATAAGGTTTTGGTGAGAGAGTAAATGTAAATATCAGCACATTTGAAGGGTCATTCTCAATGATGAACTGGAGAAAAGGTATTTGAAAGCAGATATCAATGGAGACATTAGGAAATCAGGCAAAGTACAAAGTGAGTGGTAGGATAAGACATTATTAACAGGGTTGAGTTTGAATATATAATCTTAGGAAGAAACAGATATGTAGTCACCAATAGGAATAATATTTGAGAGAATTAGGGAACCAGGACATGGATGTTGTTAGTAATACATGCTCACATTCAATTTAGGCTTTGGTACAGTCATAAGTGTGACCCTTGCATTTTGTGTCAGGAATATTACTGTGATGAAATGTATATGTATATCAGGTGACTAGAGTATTTTTTCCACCATTTCTGAAAGCAATATTTTAAAGACTTATAAATTAGTATTGGGGATACAAATACATAGACCCTGGGTCTATGAATATAGAGATGATGCCTTAATAGACCATACTGTGAATAAATAATATAACAGGTTCCACTTTTAATATTGGATTGAATTGATATCTGAAAATACATAAGAAATTTTATGTTGATATACAATCATTCATTCCAAACAGTTATACATCTAATGGTAATAATAGAGTTATGGTTTATCATGATGGGTGTGTGAGTTTGCCCCAAAAGTGATTATGGAAATCGAAAACAATGTGTTCAGAAAGAAGTCTCATGAAAAAACCAGTCAAGAAAGCTGGAGGAATACATGTGTTCTGAAGCAGGAAGTGATTGAAAGTGAAACAAATGCCTATAAATTTGCTAAATTGTGGAAGAAATATATATCGTATGATGTGCATAAAATGAAGAAAACTAATATACCAGTGTTGAATAAAAATGAACGTCAAAATAGACATCATGGAACATAGGAATCTACTTGCACCGATGTTAAACTGGGTAAGTTACTGTAGAAATATAAGCATTTGTATATACCATTCACTGAATTTAGTTTTCAGTACTAGGAAACAGATATGTAGTTCAGGTGGATGAATATTTCTGAGAATAATCTTGTGAAAAGTTGATTAGAAATCCAAATATATGAACATTAATGAATTTAGGAGTGTATAATAAGACACATATATTTTACATTTTGAAAAATCTGGAGAATATATATATATATATATATATATATATATATATATATATATATATATATATATATATATATACACAAAAACCACACAGAGCAATTAAAAAGTAGCAATATATATGCCAATCAAAATTCATCGTGAAATTTATATGATCCACATATCCAAAAATATTTATTTTACTGAACATGGATTTATATATAATGTTGTTCAACTAGGAAGCTCCCCCATAGGTTGAATTTTCTGTTCCACAATTTGTATCTGTCAAGTTGGCCACCTCACAAGTATGTACGTGTGATGCCAGGTAGGATTCAATATGTGCATATACAAATACATGTGCTTAATAGGCTACAGAGAAAGGGAGGCAGGAATTCACATATTTGTTAACTTTAAAAACACATGGAGAACTACTTCAATTAAAAATTGACTAGATTTATAACTCCAAACCTATATATTGCAAAAGGCAAGCCCAACTATACACCACCCCTCCTCTGAACTGCTTGTATTTCTATTCTGTTTGAGTTATTTTTCTCCATCACATTAGGATTAGTAGTCAGAGTCTAGCAAGCTATGGGTTAGTGACAGGGAATCAGTATTTTGAATGGAAAATTGGAAAATGAACACAATGTGTATGCAAATATGTGCTACACAAAAATCTTCCCATCCTCTTCCAGAAAAATTTATTGTAATTAACTCCGCCCCAAGTAATACAGAATTAGAGAAGAAGAGTTCGAAAATCTGTGAATACATATCTGGAATGGAATATGCTCAGGAGTTCACAACCTTGGAGGTGTTAGAGGAGTTTCCCAAAGTAAGGGACACGGTAAACATTTCTCAAATGTGGAGCTCTGGTGCCCTAAAGACTTCTTGGGAAACTGCCTATGTGGTTGGGCACTTGAAATATATATTGTTTTCAGGAGCTTTTGATTTCTTTCTAGTGAGACCATCAAAGCTGGGTCTGGATCTATGTGACCTGGAGGACATGGATTCTTATTTTCCAATGTACATGAGGTAGAAGTGCTGAATTCTCTCTTTGTAGGTAAACTGTGGCCATTGTGGGCTAAGTGTCTCCCTGGGGGACTGTGAAGCCATTTGGTCATCCTCCAATTTTCATGGTGTTTCTTGCTGCTGCACTGGGACTTTGGTATTTGCTTCACGATATACAAGGAGTTCAAATGGGACACAGTGGTGGAGGGAGTTCTGTCTTGTGCGGTGGGTCAGGGTTCTCAGGAGAATGCACCAAGCAGGCTTCTATCCCTCATAGCTTGCCCCCTTGTCCATAGAAACCTGGTTCTGAACATTGCCCTGAAACCTCTCCATATAACAATATGCCATTTCATTGAACATTCTGCTGGCTGCACCATGTCAGTCACAAGCAATTTGGAAGCTAATGGCAGATTGACATGGCCTCACAAAGATGTTTTATCATACACCTTCCCACCTCTGCTCTAGGCCCACCACTCAGTAGGCTCCAACTTACTGGTATCTCTGTTCTACACCATTTTTATGAATCCCAGTCAATCAAGGCACTGCCTGATAGATTCATGAATGATGTAGGACATCCAAATGTTCCCAGTGCGACCAGGTCATGGGAAATTCAAAAATTTCATGGTATTTATCTAGGCATTTTTCAAGGATGAAGTTAGAGGTACTGTGGGTTTTAATTCATTCGGGAACCATTAAATGGTGAGGATGCTCATTTCAATGAACGCTATCGAGAACTCTCACAGGCAAGACTTTCCAAAGAGTGGCCAAAAGGTCACATGAAGCCAGGCTCATTGAGGTCTACAATGTGAGGTCCATGTTTGTTTTGATTCTCAACTATGGCTGACATGCCTTTAAGAATAAAATCATGTGATATCCTGGCTGAGATTCCCAGTGCTCTTTGGAAAGGTACCCTGGGCCTATATCTCAGTTTCCATGGGCGACTCTCATGCGTGTCCTCCTAAAATCCCAACACAAGTCATGGCAATACTTCTCTGAGGTCAGTTTCAGAACTCACTCTCTAAGGGGAATCACGCCACTGTTCAAGCCCAGGTGGACCCAGTCACCTCTTCCAACCACCACACAAATGAAAACAATTGAAACCAAAAAAAATCCCACATGGCCCTCATTTTATTTCATATAGACACTGAACATAACCTCTTGCTAGAGGTTTCCATGAGGAGCACAGTACAAGACAGTATCCAAAATAAGCTCCCTTGCCCCTCGTTTGCCTAAAGTTTGAGTGGCCTGGACACCCTTCCTGTGAAACAGGAGTGATCCAATAGGCCTGCATTTAATACTGCTCCACTTCTCCAATTTGAGGCCTACTGACTGTGGGATTTAGATTATTTATGTGTATTGGAGTCATGATAAAACCCAAGCACCAATGGGCTAGCCTCTGCAGGGCTTTAAAGAACTCATTAGACCCAAAGGATCCTTATTCTCACTTGATGGAGGTCAGGAAACTTACAGAGAAAGACAAGAGAATTCACCCACAATGACTGCTCTTTTGGCCATTTTGGTGTTGGATGCATACATGGGATCTTTCTTTACATCCATCAGGTGCTGACAATCTAAGCCACAGCCTCACACTGGGCCAAGAGCCTGATTCAGACACATCCCTTTCCAAAGCAATTAAGCAAAGAGACACAGGTGATGCCCATTCATTTCCATTTGAAAACGGTTTTCTTCAGGCTTCACAAACGGGTTGGCCTGAGGCAAAGTCCTTCCTGACTCAGGGGAAAAGAACAATTGTTAAGCAAAAGGCCCAACCACGGTTTCTCCACTGAGATGTTAGTAGTCACACTGATATCTGAGTTTTCTGAGATTCTCGCCATTCCCTTCAGCTATCCAGTATATGGCCATGTGACAGAGCTTGGTGGTGGTACATATCTTGGACACAAAACCATGAGCCTATTCTGGAGAGTGGCCAGAATTCAGGAAGAAAACTGGAACTTAGGAAGATAGCACGTGTTACCCATTGATTATGCAAGCCCTGGTCCATTCATTAATTGGGCAGGATGAATGCTCGGAAGCTTTCTAATAGACAGGACACATCCATTGATGCATTCTTTTTTTCTAATGTCTACAACCACGGACACAGTGAGATACACAGACATAGAAACACACGCCCTGTTAAACGACTTAGTAGAAACATTTCACTCCAAACCACAAAACCGTCTTTCCTACCTATTCTCAGAACATGAGACAAAACCACAAACCCACACCAACACCCAAAAAGGCACCTGCTTCCCTCAAGTAGGTCTGTGACTATCCAGAGTGTCCTCTGACTTCTGGACCATACTATGTTCTCCCAAAATGGCCTGTCCTTTATCAGAGCTGGTCTCCTTGGTCAACTCTGTGAAGTTGTCAGGAGCTAGTGGTGAGCCACTACCTGCTTTCTCAGGAATGGCCCCTCTTCAGAGCTTTTCTGGTATTTGGCCATTCTCACATCAGTAGGTACCAAGAAAGATTGACTCTGTCCTTGGTAAATCCAAACAAGTGAGCCCACAGGGACTGTGACTGAGACTGGCTTGGATGCCTGGCTTCCTGGATCCCATGTTCAGAGAGTTCCATCACCACGGAAGTGAGGTGAGGTCACTTCCTTCAGGATCTGAATGAGTTCACTGGCTTGGCAACCACTTTGTCCTAACAGTTGCTTCCAAGGGTCACATGAGATGGTGGCTGCCCCAACTTCCTGTGACACTTTCACAAGTTACATTGGTATATCAACCATAGGAACCTGGGAACAGCTCTCCACAGAGGCCTGGTTTGGTCCATCTTCTCTACATTAGGACGAGAGAGGCTGATTTGGACACAACCCTTCATCCTGGCCAGGTTGTTTGTCATGTAAGATGACTTTTACTCTCCCAGGTCCTTCATAGCTGCCTACGTCTTCTCCAGAGGACATTTCTGCATGGACCTTTGAGATTCTCAGCAGGTGGAAGATCCACTACATTCCTGTATTGTAAGACTAACTCTGTCCCTCCTCTCTGTAATGTTAGATTGAGGGGAAAGTGTACGGTTAGTGTTAATAACATTTTCGATTTGGGTTAGGAATTATTCTGCTGGATGAATAATGGTATTGGGAACCTGTGATATGTATGAGAATATATAGGTGAAATACATGTATGAAAACAGAAATCTAGGTAAGTTTTGAAGCCCAGAAGAGAATTGGGCCCTTGATTGGGATACTTAGCTTTGAATTAGGTTCTGCACAGATGTGTCAGATTAATCAATATTCAATGGCCTAGGACCTTGTACCTTGGATGATTGAATGTAGAAGAGAACATCCAGTCAAAAAGGGATAGTCGGTAGTGAAAGGTTAATAAAATAGGTACTTGTCACTTCCTGTTTCTCTGTATGCTTAATAAAACACTTTTGAAATCTTGAGAACTCTTTGCTAATCTTGTTCCCAGAATGTGCTCTCCCCAACTCCCAAACTGCAGAATGTACTCCCTCACCCGTGTGCACGCACACTGCCCACTCACCCGGACCCATCAATAAACTTTCCTCCCTGCCCTCTCCAAGAAAATTATATAAACTCTGCTTAAGGTGTTCTCAGGGCTCTCATCTCTTTTCAATTGAGCTCTGAGCCCCAGCATGCTGGACCCCCAATAAACCCTTTGCTGTTGCATGTGACAATCTCTTTGTGGTCTCTTCCTCCAAGACTTGCCCGACCTTTTCATATGGAGGTTCCACTGAAATCCAGCAGCAGCGAATGTGAGACCCCATGTGTCGTGGCTTTCACTATTTGTGTATCTTTCATTATGGGACAGAGCACTTCAATGCCTCTGTCCCTGACCATTGATCACTGGCCCAAAGTCCACATAAGGGCTCAGAATCTTTTTTATTTAGTAAAACACTGGACCTGGAAGACGCTCTGTGCCTCAGAATGACCCACCTTTCGAGTCGGATGGCCTCTAGAAGGATCTTTCTACTTCCCACTAATTTAAAAAGTTAGAGATATTGTCTTTTAGCCAGGGCCACATAGCCATCTGGATCATTCCGCCATATATCTTAACTTTGCAGGACCTCTGCAAATCTCCTCCTCCATGGGTGAAGCCTTTCCTTACCGCTGCCCCTGCTCCTACTCCTTCCCCCATGATCTCTCAAACCCTCTGCTCTTCTTCCTTCTCCACCCTCTGTTCTCCCTGAGTCAAAAGATTTGACTCTACTGGATTCTCCTCCCCCTCCTTATGCCCTGCCCTCTTCCCCCAATCCCCAACACCCTCTAAGTGATTCCCCTGCTGCTGACTCAGCCTCTCTGCAATTGGAGGAGCACAGCACCCTCCAGATAGCTCCCCAGTGGCACACACAGCCCTTCCTTCCCTTGAGGAAGCTGGCCTGGCTATAGGAACTCGCCAGCAGTGAATAGTTGAAAACACTGGAACTCCCATGATGCTCCCCCTCCATCCCTATGGGCCAAAGATTGACGACGGCCATGGGGGAAAAAATGCAAGCCTACCAGTTTTGGCCATTCTCCTCTTCAGACGTACATAATTGGAAATATAACAATCCCCCTTTTTCTGAGCACCCCACCTGGCACACAGGTCTGGTTGAGTCATTGATGTTTTCACACTAGCCTACTTGAGATGACTGCCAACAACTCATAGGGACTGTTTTCATGACAGGGGATCAAAATAGAATACTCCTGGAAGCTGGAAAAAAATATCCTCTGACCAGATGCGTGACTGACACAACTTCCCAAGATAATCAAAGCCAGCTTTCCTTTGAACCAACCCAACTGTGGCCCCCAAATCTTTGAAGGTAGGGAGCATCTGTTCACTTATCACCGGGCTCTAATAGTGGGTTTCCGTGCGGCCGCTAGGCGACCAACTAATTAGGCCAAGGTAAGAGAGATTATTCAAGGGCCTGAAGAACCTCTCTCTATGTTTCTAGAGAGAATTATGGAGGCATATAGAAGATATACTCCTTTCAATCCTCAGGCAGAGGATCAAAAGTCATCTGTCACAATGTCCTTTATTGGGCAAGCTGCCCCGGATATTAAAAGAAAGTTAAAATCCTTAGATGGATTACAAGATATGACTTTGAGAGATTTAGTCAGAGAAGCCGAGAAGGTATACTTTAAGAGAGAAACTGAGGAAGAGAAGGGAACAAAGGGAGGATAAAAGAAACAAAAGACAGACTAAGGCGCTGACTAAGGTCCTGGTCACAACAACAAATAGGCCAGAAATTAAGAAACAGGGAGACAGGAAGGGATACCTGGGCCCACGCCAGAGGCCACTCCTTCCCTCAGATCACTGTGCCTACTGTAAAAAAAAGGACACTGGGCCAAAGAGTTCCCTAGAAAGAGACAGCCACTCCTGCCAGCCATTCTGACTCTTGAGGATGACTCCAAAAGTCGGGGCTATCATCCCCTCCCGGAGCTCAGGGTAACTTTTGAAGTGTAGGGGAACCCAGTAAACTTTGAAGTGGATACAGGGGCAATATACTCAGCCCTTAAGGCCCCATTGGGCCATCTATCAAATAAAAGGTCTCTAGTTCAAGGGGCAAATGGCAGTAAGTATCGGGCTTGGACAACTAAGAGGACCATGGACCTGGGAAAAGGAAAATCCATCAATCCTTCCTAGTAATCACAGAATGCCTGGCCCCATTGATGGGCAGAGATCTGCTCACCAAGCTCTGGGCCAAAATAACTTTTAACCCTGAAGGCAACCAAGTGGGATTTCTAAATCCTTCAGTAAAAACTCCTATAGTCATGGCTCTAACTATGTCAGTAGAAAATGTACATCAACTCACTCAACTTTGTTGAAAGAAACTGCAGGCATTCCTGAAGGATCAAGAACAGAGTTTTCCACTAACCAAATCACAGCAAAAGGACTGAATGGGTAACAAAAGCCTGTCGGGTCCATCAATTGGTTTATGCTTACCCTTCCAAGCTTCCTGGAGGAAAGCACCTAGGAGGAAAAAGACCAGGACAATTCTGGGAAGTGAACTTTACTGAAATTAAGCATGCAAGGTATGGACTTAAATATCTCCTAGTCTTTGTAGATACATTTTCAGGATTGATTAAAGCCTTCCCCACCAAAAAAAAGAAAGAAAGAAAGAAAGAAAGAAAGAAAGAAAGAAAGAAAGAAAGAAAGAAAGAAAGAAAGAAAGAAAGAAACAGCACAAATGGTGGTCAAGAAGATCCTGGAAGATTTTTTTCCAAGATACGACCTGCCTAAGGTAACAGAGTCTGATAATGGACCTGCATTCATGACCCAGGTACGTTAGGGGTTAGCCAGTACCCTGGGGATTACATTGTGCTTATAGACCACAGAGTGCAGGACAGGTAGAATGAATGAATAGAACCATTAAAGAGACCTTAATGAAATTAAGCTTAGAGACCGACATAAAAGATTAGACAATGCTTCTGCCTTATGCAATGTTTCATGCAAGAAATTCTCTCTCTGTTTCTTTGTGTAACCTCACCCACTATGAAATTCCCTATGGGGCCCCTATTCCAGTAAGAGACCTAACCCAACTCTAAGACCTAACGATCCCTTCCACACCACCATGCTTGACAGACTTACAGCTGTTGAAAGAACTCAGCGATACCTGTGAAAACAGCTGGCCACTGCCTACCAACCTGGAGATGAGGGGACTCCACATCAATATCAAGTAGGAGACTTTGTCTATGTAAGACAACATCAGGTGTCATCCCTGGAACCCCACTGGAAAGGACCATACCAGGTTCTACTTATAACACCTACAGTGGTAAAGGTAGACAGAATCACTTCCTGGATCCTGGCCTCTCATCTCAAGCCTGCACCCTGTCCAGACTCTGCCTGGAAACTGGAAGAGACTGGTAACACTTTCAAATTGTGTATTCGCCAGGTGGATGAAGCTATAGAGTCTCTCCTTGACCACCAGTAGTTCTAACCCTCATCAGCCCTTTCAGCAGCTATGGCTGATCACAAATCCTACTGGAGAAGAAGTATAATCTATCTCACATATAGCCCACTTTGGGACCTGGTGGCCATTTCTCCACCCAGACATTTGTTAGCTGGCTATAAGTCCTTCCTATTAGGATATCCCTGATGAAGAGGATCCCACTAAAATTCCATTAAATACCTTTTGTACCATAAATAATGGAAACAAACATTATGGATGTCGGGACAGGTAAGCCAGGTGCAGGTTGGCTAGCCTAGATTACTATGTTTGCCCGGCAGACAATCAAAGCCACAAACAGCAACAGCTGTGTGGAGGAAAAGCCAATTTCTTCTGTAAGTCATGGGGATGTGAGCATACAGGGGCTTCCTGATGGAACCCGAACTCCTCATCAAATTCTGTACACAGCATTGGCCATATGACCAAATAGATAACCAAAACCCATGGCCCCCAGAGGGGTCTCTAGATCCTCAAATACTGTGTGACCTTTTTAACTTCTGCAAGTGCTCAAAAGGGTAAAAGGAGATTCCCCTATGTGGAGGCCTTTTCCCTCCTTCGCTCACATCCTAAACTATGCTTCTCCAATAGATCCTCACCCTCAGCCTTCTTCTCCAGACTATCTGCTGTCACTCCAAACTCAGCAACCTGATTTCTTCCCTTCAATTACTAGATCAAAAACCCAAACCAACACCGGTTCTCAGACCATTGCCCCCTGGCTGAGAAGCAGGTACTGAGGTACCCCTCCACCGACTCACTCCTCTCTTCTCTTGTCACTGCCTGCACTGGGTCCCACCAGGTCCTCTTTCCAGCTAACCCATATCTCAAACCAGCTGAGGAGAGCCCTCAGACCCTTATCCAAATGTAATGAAAATGACCTTTAAAGTTGCTCTTTCATCACTGAAAACAGGTTACTAAAAATTTAAAGTCCCTCACAGGCTTTGTGGATACTCACTCCCTTCTTCCCCTCTGCTCTACCTGTTCTACTGCTCAAGTTTTGTTGCTAGGAATATACCAAACCCCTTTCCCATTATTCTTTTACATCTCTCCTTTCTCATTCTCAGATCCATGAAGCTGCTCTAAGCCCCGACTTCTCTGTCTCCCCCGTCTGTACCAGGCCCACATAAAAGTTTTCACTGACCTTCTCCAGGAGTCTTCACCATGGCTGACTTTAGGATTTTCAGCAAAAAAGTCCCTATAAACGATTTCAGTGTAGATAACCTTCCTCTTTTAATGTTGCCCTGTTCCACTTGGCCACTGGCTAAAAATAATCAGCACTCCTAAGCTAGACACCCCCTTACTAGTTTTTCACAAAATATGTGAACAATTCCTCTGGCCTTGAACTGGGGCTTCACAGAGATGGCAACATTTCTAAGATAAAGAAGTTACCATCTGGGCTCCATGGTAACACCTGGCAGGGGGAAAAAAAGAAAGGGAAGTAAAAGCTCTCCCCCACCCAGTTGTCCTTGAAAAGTTAACTTGCCCAGAACAGAGAAAAAAGAAACAGAAACAAAAACAGCTTTTTGTGAACTTCTGCAGAGTGTGATCTTCTGAGCCACTTCTCTTACATGTTGGGTACAAAATTCTGAAACTACCTAAACTTGGAATTCAGAAGATTAATTGATTACAACCGAAGCAATGCCCTCTGAATCTGGGTGCAACCAAATAGGACTGTTTCACTGTCTTTGGTGCTATCTTAGGTGCCTTGCCTTGTCCGTCCCTACAACAGTATAATTCTATATACTAAAACATTGTTGATGTTTTCATGAAATGAAAAACGGATGTGATTAATTGTGTAATGGTGCATATGTTACCCAGAATGCTCTATCATGATGCAGGTTCATTTGAAGATCGAATAGGTGGGACATACAACCCGGTTTCACTGGGAACATATGTCCCTCACTTTAGCCATCCTATAAAGAATAGGAGTTGCCACAAGGGTGGGCACAGGAACCACTGCCCTGGTTCATGGGACACAACAAATGACCCAGTTAGAAGCAGAAATAGACCAAAACTTAAATATATTAGAAACCTCCATAACAGCTTTGCAGGAATCTTTAACCTCTCTCTCTGAAGTTCTTTTACAGAACAGTTGAGGGTTGGACCTCCTCTTCATGAGTGAAAGGGACCTTTGTGCTGCATTGAGGGAAGAATGTTGTGTGAAGTTGTCAGAAGCCAGTGGTGAGCTACTACCTGCTTTATCAGGAAAGGCCCCTCTTCTTAGCTTTCCTGTCTTTTGGCCATCCTCACATCAGTAGGTACCAAGAAAGACAGACTCTGTCCTTGGTAAATCCAAAAAAAGTGAGACCACTGGGAATGGGACTGGGACTGGTTGTGCTTGCCTGGCTTTCTGAATCCCACGTTTAGAGAGTTCCATCACCCAGGACGTTATGTGAGGTAACCTCAATCAGGAAGTGAATGAAGTCACTGCCTTGGCAACCACTTTGTCCTAAGAGTTGCTTCCAAGGGTCCCATGAGGTGGAGGGTGCCCCTACTTCCTGTGACATTTTCACACGTTGGAATGGTATATCAACCATAGGCACCCGAGAACAGCTCTCCACACAGGCCTGGTTTGGTCAATCTTCTCTACATTAAGATGAAAGAGGCTGATAAAGACACATCCCTTCATTCTGACCAGGTTGTTTACCATGGAAGTTAAGTTTTCCTCACTCAGGTCCTTCATAGCTGCCTACAACTTCTCCAGAAATCATTTCTGCATGGTCCTTTGAGGATCTCAGCAGGTTGAAGATCTCCTACATTCCTGCAGTGTAAGACCAACTTTTTCCCTGCTATTCTGTAAAGTTACATTGAGGGAACAGTGTATGGTTAGGGTAATAACAGGTTTTATTTGGGATAGGAATCATTCTGCTGGATGAATAATGGTATTGGGAACCTGTGATATTTACAAGAATATATAGGTGAAATATAAGTATAAAAACAGAAATCTAGGTAAGATTTGAAGCCCAGAAGAGCATTGGGCCCTTGATTGGGATACTTAGCTTTTAAATATCTTCTAAACAGATGTCTCAGATAAATCGATATACAATGGCATAGGACCTTGAAAATTGGATGATTGAATGTAGAAGAAAACATCCACTCATATAGGCATAGTTGGTAGGATTAGGAAGATAGTCAGTAGGTTTAGGAAGAAAAGTGAGTATAGGATTTGGACAAAAAGTTCTTTAGCAATAGGGTTTGCGGTAGAGAGTGAATGTAATTGTCACCACATGTGAAGAGTCAGACACAATGATGAACTGGGGAAAATATATGGGGAAGCAGATATCAATGGAGATATTAAGAAATCAGGCAAAGTATAAATTGAGTGATAGGATTAGACATTTTCAACAGGGTAGAGGTTGAGTATAAAATCTTAGAAAGAATCAAATATTTAGTCACCAATAGGATTGACATTTGAGAGAATTAGGCAATCTGGACATGGATATTGTTAGTAATCCATGCACACTTTCCATTTAGGCTTTGGCACAGTCATAAGTGTGAACTTTGCATTTTGTTTCCAGAATATTACTGTGATAAAGTGCATATGTAGATCAGGTGACATGAGTATTTCTTCCACCATTTCTGTGGGCAATATTTTGAAGGTGTATAAATTAGTATATGGTGTACAAATAGGTGTTCCCGTGTCTAGGAATATAGATAAAATGAATGAATAGACCATACTGTGAATAAATAATATTACTGGTTCCAACTTTAAATATTGGATTGAATTGATATTTACAAATTTACAGGAAATCTTATATTGAGATACATACATTCATTACAACCATTTATACATCTAATGGTAATATTAGGTTTATGGTTTATCATGAAGAGTGTGTGAGTTTTGCTTTAAAAGTGATTATTGAAATCTAAAATAAAATGAAGTATCATGAAAAGACCAGTCAAAAAACATAGAGGAATACTTGTGTACTGAAGCAAGAAGTGATTAAAAGTGAAACAAAAGCCTATCAATTTGCAAAATTGTGAATGAAATATATATCCTATGATGTGCATAAACTGAAGAAATAGTCATGTAACAGTGTTGAATAAAAATGAAGGTCAAAATACACATCATGTCCCATAGGAATCTACTTGCATTGATGTTAAAGTGGGTCAGTTACTGTAGAAAAATTAGGACTTCTATGCACCATTCACTGAATTTTGATTTCAGTACTAGGATACAATATGTATTTAAGGTGGATGAATATTTCTGAAAATAACTTTGTGAACATTTGGTTATAAATCCACATTCATGAATATGAATGCATTTAGGGATTGTATAATAAGACACATATATTTTACATTCTGAAAAATCTGGAGAGTGTGTGTGTGTATATATATATATATATATATATATATATATATATATATATATATATATAGAGAGAGAGAGAGAGAGAGAGAGGCATTAAAAGGTAGCAATATATATGCCAATCGAAATTCATCATGAAATATATAACATCCACAGATCCAAAACTATTCATTTTACTGAACATGGATTTATGTATTATATTGTTCAACTAGGAAGCTCACCCATAGTTTTAATTTTCAATTCCAACAACGTTTAGGAGGAGTGACCTCTTCTAAAAATTTGTATCTGCCAAGTCAGCCATCTAACAAAAATGTACATGTGATACCAGGTAGGATTCTATATGTACATACAAAAATACATGTGCTGAATAGGCTACAGATAAAGGGAGATAGGAATTCACATATTTGTTAACTATAAAACACATGGAGAACTATTTCAATTTAAAATTGACTAGATTTATAACACCTACCCTTTATCATGCAAAAGGTAAATCCAACTATACACCATGCCTCTCTAAACTGCTTGTATTTCTATTCTGTTTGGGTTCTTTTTCTCCATCACTTTAGGATTGCTGCAATCTGGCTGGGCACAATTCAGGAGCCACTTGTCAAAAGAAACTAACCTTACTTTTAGAACCACACATGACTAAAAATTAGCTCCTCGGGAAAAACCCTCAGAGCCCAACTGCCACTACTGGCTTCCCATAAGCTCTCAACCTCCACACTCCTTCTCTTGAGGTCGATTGGCTGGGTCGTGTGGGCAGAGCCCAAAAAGTCCCACAATGAGCAGCTCCGTTGTCTGAAAGGGTGGGGAAACAGCCCAATGGCATTAACACAGAGGAGCCAATCAGCTAGATATTGCTGGGGCTGCTGTGAGCCAATCATCAGCTTGCAGTCTGAAAGGGTGGGGAAACTGCTCAATGAGCATCTCCAATGAGCATCACCGCAGAGGAGCCAATTAGCTTGATGTTGCTGGGGCCGTTGTTAGCCAATCATCAGCTGGCAGTCTGAAAGTTTGTTTGGCCCCTTGGGCTGTGCCTCTCAACACCTCCCACTATCTGTTTAAAGAACAAGCATGTGGCTTAGGGACCATGCCTGCCTTAGGTTGTCCAATAGTACATATGGTGCTTACCCATTATCGAATGAGCTGACCTCAAGGTATCAGCCTCCAGTCTTAGATTGGTACCATTGCAATTGGATCTTACCCGTCACTAGCTACAGGTCCAGTATACAGTCACACCTGTGGAGAGGTCTTTGTACCAGCGGGGGGTGAGGTTCTTTGTCTCACCTCTGTTGGCCCCCAAATTTTAGCTGAACGACCATGACAGCAGAAGGGAGGAAGATACACCAAGCCAATTGACGGCTCCTTTTGGAAAAATTGTACCACCGATGACGTCATCAGCAAAAATACCCCAACACTACCACAAGTCAATTCACCAACATATTGTTCACAATGCATGCAGGTGAGTTCACAATGCATACAGGTGATACATAGTCCAGGCAAGTTCTGCAAGCAGTTCAGTGATGGCTATTGCAGAAGCTGTAGATTGGTTTAATCTTTGTCTTTACAGGCACTGGGATGAAGATAGGAATTTTGGCAATAATGGCCAAAGAAAAATTATGTAACATTCCAGAAGGTACTAAAAGAAAACAATTTTCTTAACAATTTACATTGTCTTGAAGAGAATTATTAAATATAATGAAAAGAAAAGGTGAAAGTAAACAAACAGATCTGTTAACCTCCTTTTTTGTACACATTTTAAAACAGTCCTCAACAGGTGTTTACCCAATTTAAATTAAAACATTTACATCAAGTGTATAAAAATATATTTGGATCCATTTTTTCATGAGCGCTCATCATATATGATATATGGACGTACGTACATTCAAATATATAACAAAAAACACAAGTGTGCACACGCAATATAATACATACAACACATAACATAAGAGTAAAGGCCTTATAACATTTTACAGGTGAAATCTCCATTGCAATGTCTAAAAACTCTATAGTCCAAAAATAGAACTGATCAGCAAAACATTAACCTAGGTTTGTATGAGCTCAAAAAACAAAATAGAACTTCATGACATGGGAAAGGGTAATAATAAAATAGATATTGAAAAAAGCATCCTGGACTTTTCACAGATGTAAGAATAGCCAAACTGGAGTTCTGGATATCAGCTGTTATGGATTTGAGACAAATCATATTCTTTTAATCTGTAGAAATCGCTTTAGTTAGTCTCTCTGGAATCCAAATCGGCTGCTGTTCTCCCTGTGGAAACACACAAACAGACCTCCAACTCCAGACAATTACTGGGTCAGGACATTTCCATTGTTCTGTTAGAATATCCTTCCAAAGTACCTTGGGCTTATGTACATTTTTTGGACACATATGCCTTTCCACAGGACTAAGCCCTGATGAATCCAAATTTCCAAAGTTTAGAGTAAAAAGGGTTATTTTAAGTTTATCTTTGGGGAATATATACCCCTTCCCAATTCCCTTTTTTTCGTTTAATTAGGACGTTTTAATAGTTTGATGAGCTCATTTAACTATGCCTTGTCCCTGCGGATTGTATGGGATTCCTGTTATATGAGTAATGCAAAATGATGAGCAAAATTCTTTAAAAGAGGTAAAAGTATAACCAGGGGCAACATCTGTTTTTAACTGTTTTGGAATGCCCACAGTGGCAAAATTTTGTAAGCAATGAGCTATAACATCTTTAGTTTTTTTTCTCCGGCATGAAGGGAGTCCATCAAAAATTCAGAAGAAGTATCAACTGTAACATGCAAATATTTTAATTTTCCAAATTCTGGCAAGTTTGTGACGTCCATCTGCCAAATATGGTTAGGTATCAATCCTCTAGGATTGACTCCAAGATTAACTTGTGGTAAAATGGTCACACAATTTTGACATTGTTTTATTATTTGTCTAGCTTGTTCCTTAGTTATTTTAAAGCGCTTATGTATAGTATTAGCATTGACATGGAATTTTTTATGAAAATTTGTAGCTTCTTCTACTGTAGAGAAAATATGTATGTCATGCGTAGTTTTATCTGCTAAATCATTACCCAAACTAAGGGCTCCAGGCAATCCTGTATATGTCCTGATATGCCCTATAAAGGACGGATCTTTTCTGTCCCAGATTAGACTTTGTATAGTGGAAAGAAAAGAGAAAACAGGAGAGGAAGGGGAAATTTGTTTCTTCCTAAGATTATATATTCAAACTCAACCCTGTTGAAAATGCATAATCATATCACTCACTTTATACTTTGCCTGATTTCATAATGTCTCTAAAGATATGTGGTTTCCTGCATATTTTCACCAGTTCACCATTGTGACTGACCCTTCACATGAACTTATGTTCACTTTCACTCTCTAACCACAACCCTAATGCTCCAGAACTTTTGTTCCAAATCCTATACTCATTCTTCTTCCTAAACCAACTCTGTACCTAATTCTACCTACTATCCGTTTTTGACTGGATGTTCTCTTCAACATTCAATCATTGAAGCTACAAGGTCCGATGCCATTGTATATCTATTTATCTGAGACATCTGTACACAATGTAAATCAAAGTTAAGTATCCCAATCAAGGGCCCAATGCCCTTCTGGGCTTCAAAATTACCTTGATTTCGGTTTTCATTCATATATTTAACCTCTATATTTTTATAAATATCTCAGGTTCCCAATACCATTATTCATCCCGCAGGATTATTCCTAACTCAAATCAAACATTTTATTAGCCCTAAGAATACACTGTTCTATCAACCTAAATTTAAAGAAAAGCAGGGACAGAGTTGGTCTTACAATACAGGAATGTAGGGTATCTTCCACCTGCTGAGAACCTCCAAAGTCCATGCAGAAATGAATCCTGGAGAAGATATAGTCAGCTATGAAGGATCTGCGAGAGCAAAAGTCATCTTCCATGGCAATCACCCTGGTCAGGATGAAGGGATGTGTCTGAATCAGCCTCTCTCTTCTTAATGTAGAGGAGATTGACCAAACAAGGCCTGTGTGGATAGCTATTCCCGGGTTCCTAAGGTTGACATACCATTCTAACTTGTGAAAGTTTCAAAGGAAGTAGGGCAAGCCTCCATCTAATGGGACACTTGGAAGCAACTATTAGGACAAAATGGTTTACAAGGCAGTGAATTTATTCAGTTCCTGAAGGGAGTGACCTCACCTCACTTTCTTGGTGATGGATCTCTCTGAACTTGGGATACTGGAAACCAGGCACATAGAGCCAGTCCCAGTCCCAGTCCCAATGGGCTCACTTGTTTGGATTTACCAAGGACAGAGTCAGTCTTTCTTTGTACCTACTGATGTTAGGATGGCAAAAGCAAGGAGAGCTCTGAAGAAGGGCCTTTCCTGAGAAAGCAGGTAGTGGCTAAACACTAGCTTCTGACAACTTAACAGAGTTGGTCAAGGAGAACAGACCTGAGACAGGACAGGACTTTTCAGGGGAAAATTGTATGGCCCACCAGTCAGAGGACACTCCCTAGAGTCACAGACCTACTTGGGGGAAGGAGGTGCCAATATGGGTGTGGTTTTGGGTTTATGATTTTGTCTCATGTTCTGAGAATAGGTAGGAAAGGTGGTTTGTTTTTTTGGGTTGAACTGTTTCTAGTAAGACGTTTGACAAGGCGAGTGTTTCTATGTCTGTGTATCCCACTATGTCCGTGGTTGTAGACATTACAAAAGAGAATGCATCAATGGATTTGTCCTGTCTTGTAGAAAGCTTCCCAGCATTCATCCTGCCCAATTAAAGAATGGATTGCAGCTTTCCTTAAGAATGGGCAACACCAACGATCTTAGTAATTTCCAATTTTTTTTCTGAATTCTGGCCAATCTCCAGAATAGGCTCATGGTTTTGTGTCCAAGATATGTACCACCTCCAAGCTCTGTGACATGGCCATGTACTGGATAGATGAAGGGAATGGCGAGCATCTCAGAAAACACAGATATCAGTGTGACCAGTAAACTCTCAGTGGAGAAACCCTTCTTTGAGCCTTTTGCTTACATAATGTTCTGTTGCCTTGAATGTCAAGAAGTTCTTTGTTTCGGACCACCCCTTTGTGAAGCCTGAAGAAAACAGTTTTCAGATGGAAATGAATGGGCATAACCTGTGGCTCTTTGCTTAATTGCTTTGGAAATGGATGTGTCTGAATCCAACTCTATGCCCTGTGTGAGGCTGTGTCTTAGATTCTCCCCTTAGATAACAGGGGACTAGAGGCCAGCCCCGCGTGACTGGGCGGCTGGAGAACGCCCGCCCACTGGTCACAAACAGCCCGCTGCTGGTGCGACTGGGTGGCTGGTGCCCGCCTGCCTACCAGCGACCAATCGCCCGCTGGCTGCACGTGCAACTGGTTGGCTAGAGATCTCCCGCCCACCAGTGACAGCCCACCCGCTGACTGTGTGACTGGACAGCTGGAGACCGCCAGCCCGCCGGCGACCGGGAGTTGAAAACAAACAGAGACAGATCAGTCCCAGCCCACTCCCATTTGAACTCCCTGGCAAGGAGCCTGGGGCCCGCCATAGCAGACAGATGACATCACTGGAGCTCGGCCATCGCAATTCCTTCCAAGCAGAATTCACTTTAGCAGGCATAGTCTACCAACACAAAGGAGAGACAACAGATATATTAAACCAAAACAAATCTATAGAATAGAGCAGAAAAACAGCAATCAAATAGAGATGGAAAACAACGTGAACATCATGAAAAAACAAAGGAAAAAAATGTGTACAAACAATGCAGGACAACTTAATTCTACAGGAGGACCTAGAATCATCAGAAACAGGGATAGGGAAAAAAACTCAAGGCTTACCTAACTCAGATGGAAAGGGATATTAGAGAATACATGAATCAGCAAGTCCTAGCAATAAAAGTATATTTTGAAAATGAATTAAACAAATTCAAATGGCAAAGAACAAGCTTTACCAGGAGATAGAGATCTTAAAAAAAATCAAACAGTAATCCTAGAAATGCAGGAAACTATTAATTAAAACTCAAACGAGAATATTACAAATAGACTAGATCAAATAGAAGTCAGAACATCAGATAATGACGACAACGTTTATCAACTTGAAAAGAATATAGTCAACACAGAAAAGATGCTTAAGTCCCAAGAGCAGTCTATTCAAAAGATATGGGATGTCATAAAAAAACAAATTTCACAGTCATCGGGATAGAAGAAGCCATAGAGATTCAAACCGAAAGAATGGACAACATATTAAATGAAATAATTCTAGAAAACTTCCTAGAGATAAAAGATGGAATGGATTGCTAAATCCTTGAAGCCTACAGGACCCCAAACATTCAAAACCATAATAGACCAACTCCAAGATATATAATTATGAAGATAGCCAACATACAGAACAAGGAGAGAATATTAAAAGCTACGAGAGAAAGGAGGCGGATTACATTCAGGGGTAAACCAATTAGATTAACCACTGATTTTTCATCACAAACTTTGGAAGTGAGAAGATCCTGGAACAATGTATTTCAAACACTGAAAAATAATGAATTCCAACAAAGAATACTGTATCCAGCAAAATTAAGCTTCAGATTTGACAATAAAATTAAAATCTTTCACAATGAATAAAAACTAAAAGAATTCATACCCATAACACCAGCACTGCAAAGGATTTTGGGCAAAATACTACAAGAAGAAGAATTGAAAAATAGTGCCCCAAACTAACAGTGGGAGGTATCTCAGTAAAGGGGGAGGAAAATAACCAAAAAGTAAAAACTAGCCAAACTAAAATAAATAAATAAATTAACATGAATGGATGTACAAATCATATTTCAATTGTAACCTTAAATGTTAATGGCCTAAACTCACCATTCAAGAGACATAGGGTAGTAACCTGGATCAAAAAAACAAATCCAACAATATGCTGCCTTCAGGAGACTCATATGATAGGTAAAGACATACACAGGCTGAAAGTAAAAGGTTGGGAAAAATCATACCACTCACAGGGCACACGGAAGCAAGCAGGAGTGGCCAAACTCATATCAAATACAATCAACTTCAAACCTACGTTAATCAAAAGGGATAAAGAAGGACACTATATAACGTTAAAAGGAACCATCCACCAACATAACATAACAATTACCAATTTGTATGCAGCAAACAAATGAGCTGCCACACTCATAAAACAAACTCTTCTCAAGTTCAAGAGTCAAATAGACTTCAACATAATAATTATAGGTGACGTCAACAGACTGCTCTCACCATTAGACACATCCTCTAGACAAAAACTGAATAAAGAAACTATAGAACTCAACAGCACAATCAATAACCTAGACTTAACCGACATATATAGAATATATCAACTATCATCAAGTGGATACACCTTCTTATCAGCAGCAGATGGATCCTACTCAAAGATAGACCATATATTAGGTCATAGGGCAACTCTTAGTAAATATAAAGGCGTGGAGATAATACCATGCACCATATCAGATCATAATGAAATGAAACTGGAAATCAATGATAAAAGAAGGAAGGAAAAATCCTACATCACATGGAAAATGAACAATATTCTACTGAATGATCAATGGGTTACAGAAGACATTAAGGAGGAGACAAAAAATTCTTAGAGACAAATGACCATACAGACACAACCTACTGTAATCTATGGGACACAATGAAAGCAGTTTTAAGAGGAAAATTCATTTCTTGGAGTTCTTTCCTCAAAAAAAGAAAAAAAAACAACAAATAAATGAACTCACACTACACCTCAAAAACCTAGAAAAGGAAGAGCAAAACAACAGCAAATGTAGTAGACGACATTAAAATAAGAGCAGAAATCAACGAAATTGAAACAAAAAATCATTGAAAAAATTGATAAACTAAAAGTTGGTTCTTTGAAAAAATAAATAAGATCGACAGGCCCTTAGCCATGATAACGAAGAGAAGAAGAGAGAGAACTCAAATTATTAACATAGGGGGTGAAAAATGCAATACCACAACAGACACTACAGAAATATAGAAGATAATTAGAAAGTATTTGAAACCCTATATTCCAATAAAATAGAAGATAGTGAACATATCAATAAATTTCTTAAGTCATACGATCTGCCCAGATTGAGTCACGAAGACACACACAATTTAAACAGACCAATGACAAAGGAAGAAATAGAAGAAGCCATCAAAAGATAACCAACGAAAAAAAGCCCTGGACCGGATGGGTAAACAGCGGAGTTCTACAAAACCTTCAAAGAAGAATTAATACTGATTCTTTTCAAGCTCTTTCAAGAAATAGAAAAAGAAGGAGCTCTTTCAAATTCATTCTATGAGGCCAAAATCACCCTGATCTTGAAATCAGACTAAGACACTTCAAAGAAACAAAACTACAGACCAATATCTCTAATGAACTTGGATACAAAAATTCTCAATAAAATCCTGATGAATCGAATACAAAAGCATATCAAAAAAAATTGTGCACCATGATCAAGTAGGATTCACCCCTGGGATGCAAGGCTGGTTCAATATACGGAAATCAATAAATACTATTCACCACATCAATAGACTTAAAGACAAGAACCATATGATCATCTCGATAGATGCAGAAAAAAACATTTGACAAAGTACAGCATCCCTTTATGTTCAAAACACTAGAAAAACTAGGGATAACAGGAACTTACCTCAACATTGTAAAAGCTATATATGCTAAACCTCAGGCTAGCATCATCCTAAATGGAGAAAAACTGAAGGGATTGCCTCTAAAATCTGGAACAAGACAGGGATGCCCTCTATCACCACTTCTATTCAATTTAGTTCTTGAAATTCTAGCCAGAGCAATTAGACAATAGAAATTAAAGGCATAAAAATAGGAAAACAAGAACTTAAATTATCACTATTTGTGGATGACATGATAATATATATAACAGACCCAAAAGGGTCTACAAAGAAACTGCTAGAGATAATAAATGAATTAAGCAAAGTGGCAGGATATAAAATCAACACGCATAAATCAAAGGCATTTATGTATATCAGGAGCAAAACTTCTGAAATGGAAAGGAGGAAAACCACTCCATTCACAATATCCTCAAAGAAATTAAGATACTTGGAAATCAACCTAACAAAAGAGGTGAAAGATTTATATAATGAAAACTACAGAACCCTAAAGAGAGAGATAGAAGAAGATCTTAGAAGATGGAAAAATGTACCCTGTTCGTGGATAGGCAGAACTAACATCATCAAAATGGTGATATTACCCAAAGTTCTCTACAGGTTAAAATGGATGCCAATCAAAATCCCAACGGCATTTCTTGTAGAAATGATAAAGCAATCATGAAATTCATATGGGAAAACAAAAGACCCAGAATAGCAAAAGCAATTCTAAGCAGGAATTTGAATCTGGAGGTATAGCGATACCAGAGTTCAAACTGTACTACAAAGCAATAGTTATAAAAGCAGCGTGGTACTGGTACCAAAACAGGCAGGTGGATCAGTGGTAGAGAATAGAGGACACAGAAATCAATCCACAAAATTACAACATTCTTATATATGATAAAGAGGCTAAAAGCATATTGGGAGATGGATAGCATCTTCAACAAATGGTGCTGGGAAAATTGGAAATTCATATGCACCAAAATGAAACTGAATCCCTTTCTCTCGCCATGCACAAAAGTTAACTCAAAATGGATCAAGGAGCTAGTGATGAAATCAGAGACACTGCATGTGATAGAAGAAAAAGATGGCTATGATCTACATACTGTGGGGTCGGGCTCCAAATTCATTAATAGGACACCCATAGCCCAAGAGTTAATAACAACAATAAACAAATGGGACTTACTTAAACTAAAAAGTTTTTTCTCTGCAAGAGAAACAATAAGAGAGGTAAATAGAGAGTCTACATCCTGGGAACAATTTTTTACCACTCACACTTCAGATAGAGCCCTAATATCCAGAATATACAAAGAACTCAAAAAATTAAACAATAAGATAACACATAACCCAATCAACAAATGGGCCAAGGACCTGAACAGACACTTCAGAGAGGAGGACATACAATCAATCAACAAGTACATAAAAAAATGCTCACCATCTCTAGCAGTCAGAGAAATGCAAATCAAAACCACCCTAAGATACCATCTCACTCCAGTAAGATTAGCAGCCATTATGAAGTCAAACAACAATAAGTGTTGGCGAGGATGTGGAGAAAAGTGTACACTTGTACACTACTGGTGGTACTGAAAATTGATAAGGCCAATTTGTAAAGCAGTATGGAGATTTCTTGGAAATCTGGGAATGAATGCACCATTTGACCCAGCTATCACCCTTCTCAGACTAGAGGGTCTTAACAGAGCGTACTATAGGGATACTGCCACATCAATGATCATAGCGCCACAATTCACAATAGCTAGACTGTGGAACCAACCTAGATGTCCTTCAATAGATGAATGGTTAAAAAACTGTGGCATCTATACACAATGGAGTATTACTCAGCACTAAAAAATGGCAAAATCATAGACTTTGCAAGGAAATGGATGGCATTAGAGCAGATTATGCTAAGCTAAGCTAACTAATCCTTAAAAAAAATGCCAAATGTCTTCTTTGATATAAAGAGAGCACCAAAGAACAGAACAGGGAGGAAGAGCATGAGAAAAAGATTAACATTAAACAAAGACGAGTGGGGGGATAGAAAGGGGGAGAGAAGGGAAAGCATATGGAAATGGTAGGAGACCCTCAATGTTACACAAAATTACATATAAGAGGTTGTGAGGGGAAATGGGGGGAAAACAATGGAGAGAATTGAACAACAACAGATGAGGTAGAGAGGAAAGATGGGAAGGGAGGTGAGGGGGGATAGTAGGGGATAGAAAGGTAGCAGAATACAACATCACTATTATGCCATTATGTACAAATGTGAATGTGTAACCAATGTGCTTCTACAATTCGTATTTGGGGAAAAATGGGAGTTCATAACCCAATTGAGTCAAATGTATGAAAGATAATATATCATGAGTTTTGTAATGTTTTGAACAATCAATAAAAATAAATAAATAAATAAAGGTTTAAAATTGAGTGGCAAGAAATCAGCTAAAAAAGTGTTGAGATGCATTCATTTTGCTAAGCAGAAACTTTGTTTTGTGTAGTTGTATCTATCACAAATTTATTTTACCAGAAAACTGGCTTTTGAAAATACACTTAATTGAGATTAAAGGATAATCCACCTACCTTCATGAAAAATTCATAGCATTTCCTATATTTTTCATATTTCATTTTTTGGTAAATATTTTGTCATGGACCAGGTCTAGTCTTAGGCTATTCTTTCAGAATACTGCCTCATCTGATAAGTTGGTACAATGTGTTGGATTGTTCTTTTCATCTTTTATTTAATAGTTTCTAGCTGATAATGTGTATTTTTCATTATCTTTATTTGGACATACATACCCAACGATATCTTTGCATTTTATGTTTTACTGGGAAGAGACTCATCAAAAGCTCTGTATTATATGTATCAACAATCAAACATTTAGAGCATGCAATTATTCTTAATTTTGCATGAAAATATCTTTGTACCATTTACTTATAAAAATTTAGAACTATTAATAATGTCCCTACTGTAATAAGTAACTAATTACCAGAAAAATTAAACAATTCACTTTATATCAATTATGAATATGAAAAGTACTAAAATAAGTATTTGGCAATTAATACATAATTGATAGAAATTGAAATCATAAGAAAGCCATTTAAAATGTCAGTGCATATGGTCCTTAAATAATAGGTTGTTCAAAAAAATTTCTCTAATTCATAAGATATAATATGCCATATTACAGCGTAACGTGATAAAAAACATTAAATTATCAATATTGATAATAAAGAATGATACCTTTTTTCTTAAATATGTTTATTTGATTTTCATTGTAAGATGTTAATTCTGGAAGACTTCAGAATTAAGAAAGTCTTGGTCTATATTATTTCTAACAGGCTAATCAAAGTACTTTTAAATATATATGTATATATATATATACATATTATATGTAATGCATATGCATGAATATAGACACATATGTATAATAAATGTATTGTAATATATCTATCAGGTGATTATAATTATTAAATTTTTTTTAAAAAAATAGTGACTATAAAAAACAGTCTCAAATTTAAATTTCATAGCATACAACTGTTTGTAATGCCATGAGAGAAAAATAGATATGGAGGAAAAACGAAAAAGGAAGAGAGAGAAGGGGAAAAATGAGGAAGAAAGTGAGTAAAGAAGAGGGAGAGGCGTGTTCGACGTTAAGACAAAAGTGGAGCGGCTGGGTTTGTGATTCAGTGTTAACATGTTTGCCTAGTATGTGTGAGGAACTGGGTTCTATTCTCAGCACCACATAAACAAATAAACAAAATGAAGATCAATAACTTAAAAAATAAAAAATAAAAAACTAGAAATATTACTAAAATCCCAAGCATTTATGAATGTTAAATAATAAAATATATGTTACATAGCCTTATGTAATTTATAGACTCCCCAAAAGAGTCATTAAATGTTAGATTATTAGTGCTATAACTAAAAATCCATTGCTCTTTCCTCTACATTCTGTGGCATTCTAGTGCTAAAATAAATTGTAGTATAACACCAAAAAAAAAAAAAAATCCTAATATTTCTACAGTAACTGACCCAGTTTAACATCAATGCAAGTAGATTCCTATGGGACATGATATGTACTTTGAAGTTTATTTTTATTCAACACTGGTACATTTCTATTTCTTGAGTTTATGCACATTATAGGATATATATTTCATTCACACGTTCACAAATTTATAGGCATTTATTTCACTTTCAATCACTTCCTGCTTCAGAAAACATGTATTCCTCCGTTTCTGACTGGTGTTTTTTTGAAACTTCTTTCCAAACACATTATTTTCGATTTCCATTATCACATTTGAAGCAAAACTCACACACCCCTCATAATAAACCATAACCCTAATATTACCATTAGATGTACAACTGGTTGGAATGAATGATTGTATATCAATATAAGATTTCTTACTTAGTTTCAGATATCAATTCAATCCATTATTTAAAGTGGAACCAGTTATATTATTTATTCACAATGTGGTATTTTCATGCATTATCTCTATATTCATAGACACAGGGTACACCTCTTTGTACCCCCAACACTAATTTATACGTCTTCAAAATATTGCTCCCAGAAATGTTGGAAGAAATACCCATGTCACCTGATCTACATATGCATTTTATCACTGAAATATTCTGGACACAAAAAGCAAAGGTCACACTTATGATTGTATCAAAGCTAAATGAAAAGTGAACATGGATTACTAAAAACATCCATGTCCAGGTTGCCTAATGCTCTCAAATGAAAATCCTATTGGTAACTACAAATTAGTTTCTTCCAAAGATTATATATTCAAACTCAACCCTGTTGAAAATGTCTAATCCTCTCACTCACTTTATACTTTGCCTGTTTTTGTAATGTCTCTATTGGTATCTGCTTTTCCACAGTTCATCATTGTGACTAAATCTTCACATGTTCTGAAACTTACATTCACACTCTAATCGAAATCCTATTGCTAAAGAACTTTTGGTCCAAATCCTATATTCACTCTTCTTCTTAAAACCTACCTACTATCTTCCTAATCCTACCGACTATCACTTTTTGACTGGAGGTTCTCTTCTACATTCAATCATCCAGTTACAAGGTCTTATGCCATTGTATATCGATTTCTCTGAGACATTTTTGCAGAATGTAATTCAACGATAGGTATCCCAATCAAGGGCCCAATGATTTCTGGGCTTCAAATCTTACTTAGATTTCTGTTTATGTACATATATTTCACGTCTGTATTCTAATAAATATCACAGGTTCCAATAACATTATTCATCCAGCAGAATGGTTCCTAACCGAAAATGAAAATGTTATTAACCCTAACCATACACTGTTCCCTCAATCTAACTTTAAAGAAGAGCAGTGACAGTGTTGGTCTTACAATACAGGAATGCATGGGATCTTCCACATGCTGAGAACCTCAAAGGTACATGCAGAAATGATCCCTGGAGAAGATGTAGGCAGCGATGAAGGACCTGAGAGAGCAAAAGTCATCTCAATGGCAAACAACCTGGTAGAATTAAGGAATGTGTCTGAATCAGCCTCATTCTTCTTAAAACAGAGAAGATAGACCAAACCATGCCTGTGTGGAGAGCTGTTCCCTGGTCCCTATGTTTGATATACGATTCGAACTTGTGAAAGTGTCACAGGATGTAGGGGCATCCTCCATCTCATGGGAACCTTGGAGGCAATGTTAGGACAACGTGGTTTCCAAGGCAGTGACCTCATTCAGTTCCTCAAGGAAGTGACTTCACCTCACTTCCTTGGTGATGGAAGTCTCTGAACTTGGGATCCAGGAAGCCAGGTACCCAGAGCCATAACCCGTCCAAGTCCCAGTGGTCTAACTTGTTTGGATTTACGAAGGACAGAGTCAATATTTCTTGGTACCTACTGATTTGAGGATGGCCAAATGCCAGGAAACCTCTGAAGAGGGTCCTATCCTGATAAAGCAGGTAGTGGATCACCGCTGTCTCCTGACTACTTCACAGAGTTGGCAAAGTAGAGCAGATCTGAGACAGGACAGGCCATTTTGGGAGAACATAGTATGGCCCACCAGTCAGAGGACACTCCGGATATGACAGACCTACTTGGGGGAAGGAGGTGCCTTTGCGGGTGTGGGTGTGGGTTTGTAGTTTTGTCTCATGTTCTGAGAATACGAAAGAAAGGCGGTTTGATTGGATTGTAGTGAACTGTTACTAGTAAGTCGTTTGACAAGGCGAGTCTTTCTATGTCTGTGTATCCCACTGTGTCCGTGGTTGTCGACATTAGAAAAGAGAATGCATCAGTTGATGTGTTCTGTCTAGTAGAAAGCTTCGCAGCATTCATCCTGCCCAATTGATGAATGGACTGCGGCTTGCCTCATGCATGGGCAACACCTACTATCTGCCTAAGTTCCTGTTTTCTTCCTGAATTCTGGCCACTCTCCCGAATAGGCACATAGTTTTGTGTTTAAGATATGTACCACCTCAAGCTCTGTTAAATAGCCATGTACTGGACAGCTGAAGGGAATGGGAGAATCTCAGAAAACTCAGATATCAGTGTGACCAGGAAAGTCTCAGTGGAGAAACCCTGCTATGGGCCATTCTCTTACTATGTATCTGTTTCCCTGAATGTCAGGAAGTTCTTTGCCTCAGGCCACCCTCATGTGAAGCCTGAAAAAAAGAGTTTTCAAATGAAAATGAATGGGCATCACCTGTGGCTCTTTGCTTAATTTCTTTGCAAAGGGATGTGTCTGAATCACCCTTTGGCCCTGTGTCCGGTTGTGGCTTAGATTCTCAGCCCCTGATGGATCTAAAGAAAGATCCGATGTGTGCATCCAAAACCAAAATTTCAAAAAGATCAGTTATGATGGATGAAGTCTCTTGCCTTTCTTTGTTAGGCTCCTGAACTACATCAAGTGAGAATAGGGATCCTTTGGTTCAAATAAATTTTTGAAAGCCCTGAAGAAGTGCTTGGGTTTTCTTATGACTCCAATTCACATAAAGAATCTATACCTGACAGTCAGTAGGCCTCAAATTGGAGAAGCAGATCAGTATTAACTGCGGTCTTATTTTATCACTCCTGGTTCACATGCAGGGTGTCCAGGCCACCATGACTTTAGGCAAATGAGCGGCAAGGGAGCTTATTTTGGACACTAACCCATACCCTACTAGACTCTGACTAGTAATCCTAATATGATGGAGAATAATAATCCCAACAGAATAGAAATACAAGAAGTTTTGAGGATTCATGTTGTATAGTTGTACTTGCCTTTTGCATTATATAGGGTAGGAGTTATAAATTTAGTCAATTTTTAATTGAAACAGTTCTCCATGTGTTTTTAAAGTTCACAACCATGTGAATTCCTCTCTCCCTTTCTCTGTAGCCTATTCAGAACATTTATTTTTATATGCACATTTAGAATCCTACCTGGTATCACATGTACATACTTGAGAGGTTGCTGACTTAGCAGATACAAATTGTCAGAAGAGATCACTCCTCTGAATGCTGTTGGAAGTGAAAATTCAAACTATGGGTGACTTCCTAGTTGAACAACATTATACATAAATCCACGTTTAGTAAAATTAATATTTTTGGATCTGTGGATTATATATATTTCATGATATATATATATATATTGCTACATTTTAATGTCTGTTTGAGTGTGTGTGTGTGTGTGTGTGTATAGATAGATAGATAGATAGATAGATAGATAGATAGATAGATATACACTCTCCAGATTTTTGAAAATATGAAACATATGTGTCTTATTATATACTCCCTAAATTCATTCATGTACATGTATGTGGATTTATAATCAACTTTTCACAAGATTATTTTCAAAAATATTCATCCACCTGAAATACATATTTGTTTCCTAGTACTAAAAACAAACTTCAGTGAATGGTGCATACAAATCCAAATATTTCTACAGTAACTGTCCCAGTTTAACATCAATGCTTGTAGATTCCTATGGGACATGATGTGTATTTTGACGTTCATTTTTTAACAAAACTGGTACATTATTATTTCTTCAGTTTATGCACATTATAGGATATATATTTTATTAACAAGTTCACAAATTTATAGGCATTTGTTTCGCTTTCAATAACTTCCTTATTCAAAACTCTTGTATTCCTCCAGGTTTCTTGTCTGGTCTCTTCATGAGACTTCTTTCCAAACTCATTATTTCTGAAATCCATAATCACCTTTGAAACAAAATTCACACACTCTTTATGATAATCCATAAGCCTAATATTAAAATAAGATGGATACCTGGATGGATTGAATGATTGCATATCAATATAAGATTTCCTGTATATTTTCAGATATCAATTCAATCCATTATTTAAATTTAGAACTTGTTACATTGTTTAATCAAAGTTTTGTCTATTCATGCATTATATCTATATTCCTAGACACAGGGTACACCCATTTGTAACCCCAGTACTAATTTATATATCTTCAAAATATTGCTCCCAGAAACGGTGGAATAAATACTTATGTCATCTGATCTACATACACATTTTATCACAGTAATTTTCTGGACACAAAAAGCAAAGTTCACACTTATGATTTTACCAAAGCCTTAATGGAAAGTGAGTATGCATTACTAAAAACATCCATGTCCAGGTTGCCTAACGCTCTCAAATGTCAATCCTAATGGTCACTACATATTTGTTTCTTCCTAAGATTATATATTTTACCTCAAGCCTGTTGAAAATGTCTAATCCTATCAATCACTTTATCATTTGCCTGATTTACTAATGTCTCTATTAATATCTGCTTTCCTACATATTTTCCACAGTTTATCATTGTGACTGACTCTTCACATGTGCTCACATTTTCATTCACTCTCTACCCGAAACCCTATTGCTAAAGAACTTTTGGTTTAGATCCTATACTCTCTCTGCTTTCTAAACCTACTGACTATCTTTCAAATAATACCGAGTATCCCTTTTTGACTAGAAGTTCTCTTCGACATTCCATCATCCAAGGTACAAGGTCCTATGCCATTGTACATCGATTTATCTGAGACATCTCTGCAGAACATAATTCAAAGCTAAGTATCCCAATCAAGGGCCCAATACCCTTCTGGGCTTCAAATCTTACCTAGATTTCTGTTTTCATTCTAATATTTCACTTTTACATTCTTGTAAATATTACAGGTTCCCAATACAATTATTCATCCTGCAGAATAATTCTTAACCCAAATCGAACCTTTTATTAACCCTAACCATACACTCTTCCCTCAATCTAAGTTTACAGAAGAGCAGGGACAGAGTTGTTTTTACAATACAGGAATGTAGGTCATCTTAAACCTGCTGAGAACCTCAAAGGTCCATGCAGAAATGATACCTGGAGAAGATGTAGGCAGCTATGAAGGAGTTGAGAGAGCAAAAGTCACCTTGCATGGCAAACCACCTGGTCAGGATGAAGGGTAGTGTCTGAATCAGTCTCTCTATTCTAAATGTAGAGAAGGTGGACCAAACCAGGCCTTTGTTGAGAGATGTTCCCGGGTGCCTATGGTTGATAAACCATTTTAACTTGCGAAAGTGTCACAGGAAGTAGGGGCAGCCTCTATCTCATGGGACCCTAGGAAGCAACTGTTAGGACAAAGTGGTTGCCAAGGGAGTGACCTCATTCAGTTCTTGAAGGAAGTGTCCTACCTCACTTCCTTGGTATTGGAACTCTCTGAAATTGGGATCCAAGATGCCAGACACCCAGAGCCAGTCCCAGTCCCACTCCCACTGGGCTCAGTTGTTTGGATTTACCAAGGACAGAGTCAGTCTTTTTTGGTACCTACTGCTGAGAGAATGGCCAAATGCCAGGACAGATATGAAGAGGGTCTTTCCTGAGAAAGCAGGTAGTGGCTCACCACTGGATCCTGACAACTTCACAGAGTTGGCCAAGGCAACCAAAAGTGAGACAGGACTGGCCATTTCGGGGAACATAGTTTGGCTCAACAGACAGAGGACACACTGGAGAGTCAGAGACTTACTTGTGGGAAGGAGATGCCTTTGTGGGTGTGGGTGTGAGTTTGTGGTTTTGTCTCATGTTCTGAAAATAGGTAGGAAAGGTGGTTTGTTTGGTTTGGAATGGACTGTTTCTAGTAAATCGTTTGACAAGGTGAGTGATTCTATTTCGGTGTATCCCACTGTGTACGTGGTTTTGGACATTAAAAAACAGAATGCACCAATGGATGTATCCTGTCTAGTAGAAAGCTTCCCAGCATTCATCCTGCTCAACTGATGGATGGACTGCGGTGTGTCTTATGGATGGGGAACACCTACTATCTTGCTAAGTTCCTGTTTTCTTCCTGAATTCTGGCCACTCTCCAGAATAGGCTCATGGTTTTGTGTCCAAGATATATACCACCTCCAAGTTCTGTGCCATGGCCATGTACTGGACAGCTGAATGGAATGGGAGAATCACAGAAAACTCAGATATCAGTGTGACCAGGAAAGTCTCAGTGGAGAAATCCTGCTTTGGCCATTCTCTTACCTATATTTCTGTTGCCGTGAATGTCAGGAAGTTCTTTCCCTCAGCCCACCCCTTTGTTAAGCCTGAAGAAAACAGTTTTCAAATGGAAATGAAAGGGCATCACCTGTGGCTCTTTGCTTAATTTCTTTGGAAAGGGATGTGTCTGAATCAGCCTCTTGGCCCTGTGTGTGGTTGTGGCTTAGATTCTCAGCACCTCATCGATCTAAAGAAAGATCCCATGTGTGCATCCATAACCAAAATGGCAAAAAGATCTGTTACGGTGAATGAAGTCTCTTGCGTTCCTTTGTTAGGTTTCTGACCTACATCAAGTGAGAATAGGAATCCTTTGGTTCAAATGAATTCTTCAATGCGTTGAAGAAGTGGTTGTGTTTTCTCATGACTCCAAATCACATAAAGAATAGTTACCTGACAGTCAGTAGGCCTCAAATTGGAGAAGCAGAGCCGTATTAACTGCAGTCCTATTTTATCACTCCTGGTTCACATGCAGGGTGTCCAGGCCACCATGACTTTAGGCAAATGAGGGGCAAGGGAGCTTATTTTGGACACTAACCCATACCCTACTAGACTCTGACTACTAATCCTAATATGATGGAGATTAATAACCCAAACAAAATAGAAATACAAGCAGTTCAGAGGAGTCATGTTGTATAGTTGGACTTGCCTTTTGCATTATATAGGGTAGGAGTTATAAATCTAGTCAATTTTTAATTAAAATAGTTCTCCATGTGTTTTTAAAGTTAACAAATATGTGAATTCCTCTCTCCCTTTTTGTGTAGCCTATTCAGCACATGTATTTTTATATGCACATATAGAATCCTACCTGGTATCACATGTTCATACTTGAGAGGTTTCTGACTTGGCAGATACTGCCGCGGTCCGGTTGGAGCAAAATAACCGGGGGGTGGGGGTTATGAATAACATGTGTATGTTGATATAGCAGGAGTGGAAGCCATTTATTGTAGGACAATAGAGGTATTTATACATTCCACCCAGCTTATCTAATTAACATAAACTAGATACTGCAGTCAACCAATCAGGAATCTCCACACTTAATGGCTCGCTTTTGTTACATCTCAAACCACTCCCTCTGGCATTTTGCCAGGCATCATTCAGACTTGTTTACACACTCTAACATTCCCCTGGCAAAATGCCAGGTGTTATTTTGACATGTTTACAGACTCTAACATTTCCCCCTTTTATTTAATTTAAATAAAGACCACAGTGGTTTTTACAGAAACACCATAAATAACCTGCTACAAACAGAAGGGGAGGATACAAAATGTCACAATACAAGCCAATTGATGAAGCACTTGGAGAAATAATACCAGCAATGACACTGTTAGCAAAGACACGGAGTTAAAATTTGTTATAGATTACAGTTTGTTGTCTCAGTCCAGGTAAAGCAGTGTCTCAATAGATTAACTCACAGTTCAGGTAAACCACAGTCCAGGTATGTTCTGCAGGCAGCTAGCTTAAATCACAGTCCTGGTAAGTTCTGCAGGCAGCTAGCTTAAATCACAGTCCATGTAAATTCTGCAGGCAGCTAGCTTAAATCACAGCCCAGGAAAGTTCTGAAGGCAGCTAGCTTGATCCAAAGTCTCCTCCGTTTCTCAGCCGAAGTCTCCTCCGGTTTTCAGCAACACTGGAAATTCTTCCACCCTTGTCCTCACCGGCACTGGGATGAAGGCAGGAACTCCTACCACTGGCTAAAGAAAATCCTATAGTATTCCACCAGGTGCTAAGAAAACAACCTTCTGAAAAATTTAGTACATTATCTCAAGGTTTTTTACATTTGAAAAAAGCCTTAATAGTGCTTATTATTTATTATCTTCCGGGTGTGGAAGAACCATTGTATCTTAGTTATTGGCATTGAAAATGACCAAACATCAGGGAGCCAGTAGCATCTATGGCTGGCTGTAGCATCCTGGGCAGCCACAGATGGCCCTGGGGAGTTTCCAGGACTCAAACTGCCACGGGGCCCCGCTCCCCAGGCTGGGGGCGGGGAATTGCCAGCTGCCACTGCTTGAAAAGCCCTTGCTGCACAGTGACTGGCTTGAGCATGTGGCAGCCGAGGCGCCTATTCACACACACTCCGGAAACGAAAAGTATTCAGTAACAGCCTTTTGCTGAAACTTTTTTTCCTGATAATCCTTCTTCGTCTTAACTTTCTTTTTCTTTCTGATTAGACTTCCTGGGCTTCCATCAACACATGCCCTAATTGCTCTTGTTTCCACTGGGGTGCCTCTTTCCATTATCAATTTACTTCTCACCCCTTCCTTATTTTCATCACAAAGACAATACAATACACTGAGATAAAAAAAGACACAATCATACTGTATCAATCTTCTCCATTTTTTGAAATGACCGTTTTTCCTCTCCCCCTATCTGCCTAGGGATGAGCAGATTTGCTCCCATCCTATCTATGGATGGGCAGCTTTTATTCGTCACTTACCCCCAAGTGTCCCAGGGCTCCCTGTATGGGCCACCATCTGCAGCAGTCCCACTGCAGCAAAATAACCGGGGCAGGGGGTGATGAATAACTAGTGTATGTTGATACAGTAGGAAAGGCGTGATAGGTAGGAAAGGCTATTTGTTTGGTATTGAGTGGACTGTTTCTAGTAAGTTGTTTGACAAGGCAAGTGTTTCTATATCTGTGTATCCCACTGTATCTCTGGTTGTAGACATTAGAAAAGATAATGCATCAATGGATTTGTCCTCTCCAGGAGAAAGTTTAACAGCATTAATCCTGCCCAATTTATGAAAGGACTGTGGCTTGCCTTATGGATGGGCAACACCTACAATATTCCTAAGTTCCTGTACTCTTCCTGAATTCTGGCCACTCTCCACAACAGGCTCACGGTTTTGAGTCCAAGATATGTACCACCTCCAAGCTCTGTGACATGGCCATGTACTGGATAGCTGAAGGGAATGGCGAGCATCTCAGAAAACTCAGATATCAGTGTGACCAGTAAAATCTCAGTGGAGAAACCCTGCTTTGGGCCTTTTCTTACATAATGTTCTGTTGCCCTGAATGTCAGGAAGGTCTTTGCCTCAGGCCAACCCTTTGTGAAGCCTGAAGAAAACAGTTTTCAAATGGAAATGAATGGGCATCACCTGTGGCTCTTTGCTTAATTTCTTCCAAAAGGGATGTGTCTGAATCAGCCTCTTGGCCCTGTGTGAGGCTGTGGCTTAGATTCTCAGCACCTGATGGATCTAAAGAAAGATTCCTTTTGTGCTTCCAAAACCAAAATGGCCAAAAGGGCAGTCATTGTGGTTGAAGTCCCTCGCTTTCCTCTGTAAGGTTTCTGACCTACATCAAGTGAGAAGAGGGATCCATTGGGTCAAATGAGTTCTTCAAAACCCTGCAGAGGCTAGCCCGTAATTGCTTGGGTTTTCTCATGACTCCAATTCACATAAAAAATCTATACCAAACAGTCAGTAGGCCTCATATTGGAGAAGCTGGGCAGTACAAATGGCAGGCATATTTGATCACTACTGGTTCACAGGAAGGGTGTTCAGGCCACCCTGATTTTAGGCAAATGAGGGGTAAGGGAGCTTATTTTGGACACTGTCGTGAGCTTTGCCCCTCATGGAAAACCCCAGCCAGAGGTTATGATGAGTGTCTATATGGAAGAAGATGAGGGCCATGTGGGAGTGTTTTGGTTTTAATTGTGGTCATTTGTGTGGTGGTTGAAATAGATGACTGGGTCCACCTGGGCTTGAAGTCTGGTGTGATTCCCCTTACAGACTGAGTTCTGAAACTGACCTCAGAGAAATATTGCCATGAGTTCTCTTGGGATTTTAGGAGGCCACGCATTAGAGTCGCCCTTGGAAACTGAGATCAAGTCCAAGGGTGGCTTTCCATAGAGCATCGGAATCTCAGCCAGGATATCACATGATTTTATTATGAAAGACTTGGCAGCAATAGATGAGATTCAAAACAAACATGGACCTCACACTCTAGACCTCAATGGGCCTGGGTTCATGTGATCTTTTGGCCACTCTTTGGGAAGCCTTGACTGTGAGAATTCTCCAGAGCTTTCATTGAAATGAGCTTCCATACCATTTAATGGTTCTTGAAAGAATTGAAACCTACAGTGCCTCCAACTTCATCCGTGAAAAATGCTAGATAAATACCAAGAAATTTTTGAAATTCCCATAACCAGGTGTCAGAGGAGAACATTTGGATGTCCTGTTGCTGATCAGGAGTGTTCCAGACAGTGGTTTGATTGACTGGGTTTCATGAAAATGGTGTAGAACTGAAATGCCAGTATGTTGGAGCCTGCTGAGTATTGGGCCCAGAACTGTGGTGTGCAGGTGTGGGATAAAACATTTGTGTTGGGGCCATTTGGATCTACCATTGACTTCCAAATGGCTTGTGACTGACATGGTGCAGCCAGCAGACCCTTATATGTAAAGGCATCTTGTTATATGGAGAGGTTTCAGGGCAATGTTCCGAATCAGGTTGCTATCTTCAAGTGGGCAAGCTATGTGGGATAGAATCCTGGTTGGTGCATTCTCCTGCAGACTCTGACCCACCACTCGTGGCAGAACTACCTTCAGCACTGTGTCCCAGTTGAACTTCTTGTATTTCGTAGAGCAAATACCAAACTCCCAGTGCAGCAGCAAGAAACACCATGAATAGTGGAAGATGACTAAATGGGTACACAGTCCACACAGGGAGACACTTAGCCTTCAGTGGCCACAGTTTACCTACAAAGAGAGAATTCAGCACTTTGCCTCATTTTCATTGGAAAATAAGAAACCAATTTCTTCAGGTCACATAGATGCAGAGCCAGCTTTGATGGTCTCACAACAAAGGAAGCTAAAGCTCCTGAAAACAACATATATTTCAAGTGCCCAACCTCAGAGGCAGTTTCTCAAAAAGTCGTTAGGCCAGCAGAGCTCCATGTTTGTGGAGTGTTTACCTGTTAGACAAGGATGCAAGAAAAGACCACTGACTCCAATTAAAATCAAATTAAACTATGCTTATTATTTTCACCAGCCAGGCTAACTCTCCCTCCCAAAACGGCCGGAACAAGACAGCAACCCCAACTTACCTACAGCCCAGCTTTAAAGCCCAGAAAGTTACACAAAAAAGGGGTTAGAGATAACAGAACTCGGACAAGCATCACACTAATGGTAGTTTATATATATATATATATATATATATATATATATATATATATATATATATATATATATATATATATTTTTTTTTTTTTTTTTGCTGGCCCCAACATCAGAATTTGTGAGGACCATTAGACCCTCAGAGATGGTCATTGTCTGTCCAGGGAAGGCCAATATTTATGATGTGTCGCTAATGTTTCACAGAGTGCTGCTATCTGGTCAGAGAGCCAGACATGGGTGAGTTCAAGGCATGGGCAGGCATTCCAAGCAGGTTCAGAATTTGCAGTAATTTATAGTAAAGCCAAAATTATCTTATCATTGCTTTGTGGCAAGATGGCTCCCAATTTTAATAAAAGATCAGGTTGGGCCTATCATTCCCCCCTTTTCTTATGTGTTCCTTTCAAATCTTTGATAGATTAAGGGAAGTGCACTGAGGAAATTTAAATCCCTCAGGTAACAGTCTCCAAATTTCTAGAACTCACCCAAAACGGGTCTCCCTGATTTTACCTGACTTAATAATTACGTATATTGATAGTCTATTTATTTTTGGCTCCATTGTTGTTATAAGGGAGGCCTCACGCATTTTGGATTCTTCTGCGCTGAGAGAGGGTGACGTAAGGGTCATGGCATGAGGGACATGAGTTGCCTTTTAGAATTTAGTTGAGGGACATGAGTTGCCTTTTAGATTTCAGCTTGGTTTGAAGTCTGGTTGGGGAAGAACAGGTTGTAAAGTCATCTGGGAATGGGTTCTTCTATGAGAGTAACAAAAACCATGAGTAATGAATAAATGTTGCAGCAGCTGGAACATGTCACCGTATAGAAGTTCCCTCACCATTCTTTAATATCCTCAGTTATCAGGACTGTCAACTTAATATTTAATTTTTTGTTTTACAGTTGTCCCTCCCCATAAGATACAGTTTATTAATTTAATGTCATCTGATCTTGCAAAATCCTTTTTCTAGTATGACCTCTGTGTCTAATAGAGAAACCTTTAATTCTGTTACTCAGGGCTGGATAATCGTACTAGCAAACACCAAGCCTACCTCTGTAGGTTAGGAATATCTGTAGGCCCTAAACTAAATTTTCTGCCTCTGGCAGCTCCTCTTAATAGTCTCTTTTTATAGTTATCAGGCATTCCTGTCTGAGAATCCTTCTTTGTAACCTCCAGTCTTACTTATTTTGGGAGGCTAACATAAAGTGTATACCTTAAAATATTAATATTTGTTTTCTTGGCCGATTCATTTAATTTTAAATCCTAATCTTAAACATCCAGCAAATAAATTTTAACAGCCTTATATTGAGAGTACTGGGCTTTAATATCTATAACTTAATTATTATTTATCTTTTCATAAATTGGGATATGTATTATTCTGTCTGTCTTGTAGGTGATGACTTATTATCTTAAATTAACCCATGTTGTGTTATTAAAGCAACACTTCTGTAAAAGACTAACAGGGAATCTTTAGATCACTTATAAGCAAATTAAAAATAAAATTTTTTAACAAGAGTAAAAATACTTAGTTTCTGTAATAGCTACCCTGAATTTTTTGGCTGAGTTATACATTATATGCCCTGTTTGAGATCATAGTAATCTTCACAGAAAAACAAAAGAACTTTTGAACATAACTTTAAATGAAATAAAATCTGACCTACTCCTTTTGTAGTCATTCTCACATGTAGTAAGATGGGACACAGAGCCTTATCTCAGGTAAGGCAGGCCTCTTTATAAATATTAAGTGTTTTAGTTCTAAAGCTGATCATTGTTTTTTAAATATCATTTTACAAAGTTTACATAAATTGTTTGAGGTCACATGAACATTATCTAACATCATATGACATCACATTTAAAACATGGATTAAAGAAAGGCTGAAAGATTTTAACCTTTACATATATTAGGCTCTGATTAACTTAAAAATACATTTAAATTGTTCCCCAATGAAAAAAGTAACATAAAACTTTACATATCTTATCGATAACAGGTAAATAAATCCCCAGTACATTTTTTTTTACCATACAACTTCAGAATACCAGCTTGATATAATGCTCTTTAAATGTTTCTAACTTACAGACTTGTATACCTGGAAGATATGAGCACATTAATAGCATCAATATTACATTGATATTTCTAGATTAACCAAGTTTAGCTTTTAAAGAAATGGCAGTAGAGTGCTCTAAAATAACAGTTCTTATTTAATCAGTTGTTTAATTTTTATGGTTGCTTGCTCTAGAAAAAATAAAACTTAATAAACACAATGTTATGGGTAAACTTATGTTTTCAGAAATTTTTGTCTCTTTAACACATGACTGATTTTTACAATCTGATACAGACCTTAGTAAATCAATCGGGTATCTAACAAATGTACTCAAGAATGAGAAATTCCACATCAAATTTACTTTACTTATTTATTAAAATATTAGACAAATGTATTGAACAGTGTAAACCATTTTTTTGTTGAAGGAAAAGTCCTAGAATCAAGGCATTTTAGACATTTTGTAGATATTAATATTTTACTAGATTTTTGAACACCTATAAAAACTTGTAAGCTTAAATTTAAAAACATTTATTTTTATCTGTTTATGCAATTTAAATTGAACAATTTTAATCACGTGAATTAAAGATCTTTGGATCCACTTTTTTTAAATTAATTTTTATTGTAGGTTGTTCAAAACAT
The DNA here is from genome assembly GCF_048772815.1 of Callospermophilus lateralis. Classification (NCBI taxonomy): domain Eukaryota; kingdom Metazoa; phylum Chordata; class Mammalia; order Rodentia; family Sciuridae; genus Callospermophilus; species Callospermophilus lateralis. Next base: position 739,926 of record NW_027514416.1, read on the forward strand.
TACATAGTTCTTGATATATTATATTTCACACTTGATTCAAGTGGGATATGAACTCCCGTTTTTACCCCATATTCAGATTGCAGAATCACATCGGTTGCACAACCATTGATTTACATATTGCCATTCTGGTGTCTGTTGTATTCTGCTGCCTTTCCTATCCTCTACTATCCCCACTCCCCCATCCCCTCCCCTCTTCTCTCTCTACCCCCTCTACTGTAATTCATTTCTCCCCCCTCATATTTTTCCTCCTTTCCCCTCACTTCCTTTGTATGTAATTTTGTATACCCCTGAGGGTCTCCTTCCATTTACAGGAAATTTCCTTCTCTCTCCCTTTCCCACCCACCTCTCATCCCTGTTTAATGTTAATCTTCTTCTCATGCTCTTCGTCCCTACTCTGTTCTTAGTTACTCTCCTTATATCAAAGAAGACATTTGGCATTTGTTTTTGAGGGATTGGCTAGCTTCACGTAGCATAATCTGCTTTAATGCCATCCATTTCTCTCCAAATTCTATGATTTTGTCATTTCTTAATGCAGAGTAATACTCCATTGTGTAAAAATGCCACATATTTTTTATCCATTTGTCTATTGAATGGCATCTAGGTTGCTTCCACAGTCTTGCTATTGTGAATTGTGCTGCTATGAACATGGATGTAGCAGTGTCCCTATAGTGTGCTCTTTTTAGGTCTTTAGGGAATAGACCGAGTAGGGGAATAGCTGGATCAAATGGTGGTTTTATTCCCAGCTTTCCAAGAAATCTCCATACTGCTTTCCAAATTGGCCGCACCAATTTGCAGTCCCACCAGCAATGTACAAGAGTACCCTTTTCCTCACATCCTCGCCAGCACTTGTTGTTGTTTGACTTCCTAATGGCTGCTAATCTTACTGGAGTGAGATGGTATCTTAGGGTGGTTTTGATTTGCATTTCTCTGACTGCTAGAGATGGTGAGCATTTTTTCATATACTTGTTGATTGATTGTATGTCCTCCTCTGAGAAATTTCTATTCAGGCCCTTGGCCCATTTGTTGATTGGGTTATTTGTTATCTTATTGTCTAATTTTTTGAGTTCTTTGTATATTCTGGATATTAGGGCTCTGTGTGAAGTGTGAGGAGTAAAGATTTGTTCCCAGGACGTAGGATCCCTATTTACCTCTCTTATTCTTTCTTTTGCTGAGAAAAAACTTTTTAGTTTGAGTAAGTCCCATTTGTTGATTCTAGTTATTAACACTTGTGCTATGGGTGTCCTATTGAGGAATTTGGAGCCCAACCCCACAGTATGTAGATCATAGCCAACTTTTTCTTCTATCAGACGCCATGTCTCTGATTTGATATCAAGTTCCTTGATCCACTTTGAGTTAACTTTTGTGCATGGCAAGAGAAAGGGATTCAGTTTCATTTTGTTGCATATGGATTTCCAGTTTTCCCAACACCATTTGTTGAAAGTGTTATCCTTCTTCAATTGCATGCTTTTAGCCCCTTTATCGAATATAAGATAGTTGTAGTTTTGTGGATTGGTTTCTGTGTCCTCTATTCTGTACCATTGGTCCACCCACCTGTTTTGGTACCAGTACCCTGCTGTTTTTGTTACTATTGCTCTGTAGTATAGTTTGAAGTCTGGTATAGCTATCCCGCCTGATTCACACTTCCTGCTTAGCATTGTTTTTGCTATTCTGGGTCTTTTATTTTTCCATATGAATTTCATGATTGCTTTCTCTATTTCTACAAGAAATGCCGTTGGGATTTTGATTGGCATTGCATTAAACCTATAGAGAACTTTTGGTAATATCGCCATTTTGATGATGTTAGTTCTACCTATCCATGAACAGGGTATATTTTTCCATCTTCTAAGATCTTCTTCTATTTCTCTCTTTAGGTTTCTGTAGTTTTCATTGTATAAGTCTTTCACCTCTTTTGTTAGGTTGATTCCCAAGTATTTTATTTTATTTGAGGATATTGTGAATGGGGTGGTTGTGCTCATTTCCATTTCAGAGGATTTGTGGCTGATATACAGGAATGTCTTTGATTTATGTGTGTTGATATTATATCCTGCCACTTTGCTGAATTCATTTATTACCTCTAGTAGTTTCTTTGTAGACCCTTTTGGGTCTGCTAGGTATAGAATCATGTCATCTGCAAATAGTGATAATTTGAGTTCTTTTCCTATTTTTATGCCTTTAATTTTTTCGTCTGTCTAATTGCTCTGGCCAGTGATTCGAGAACTATGTTGAACCGAAGTGGTGAGAGAGGGCATCCCTTAAAATTTGTTTTTATGAGTGCTTTTTTTATTATGATCGCTCCTTATATATGTTAATTTCTGTATCATATATATGATTAAGAATATATATATATATAGACATACAACAAATAACAAAAGTGTGCACACATAATAATAGCAAAGGCCTTGTAGCTTTTAGCAGGTGAAATCTCCATTGCCATGTTTTAAGAACTCCACAGTTGGTCAAAGATAGAACTGATCAGAAAAACATTAACCTATGTCTGTAGGATCAAAATTATGAGTTAGAAAAATTAAAGGATCTAAGGAAAAAAATAAGAGTCCTTGAAAAAATAACTGACCAGTAATTAGTAAATACCATACTATTTACTTTTTTTTTCCCTTAAGCCTCATATCAGTCTCCTACTGATCTTGCAGGCTTCTTTCATTTGCATTTAAATCTAAGTCCTGGCTGAGGTCTGGAAGGAGCAGGAAAAAACTGCTATTCTGAGCAGACACCTCAGGCCTAACGCATTTTAACCATAATTTTCCAGATAGGATGTTGAAAATTTTGATACAAGTTTAAGACAAAATTTACAAAATTTTATATCTTTACATCTTGTGTTGTCAACAAATACCATACTATGATTTACTATCCTTGTCCAAATTAATGCACTGGTACACACAGTGACATTTTCCCAGGCTACCCAATTAAAAATTGGTGAAAAAAAAAAGACTGAATGATTGGAAAATTTCTTGCCAACTTGGAAGTAGAGTTCTTTAGTTTTCCATCCTAAGTATTTAAGTTCTCTGGCATGAATTATCTGAAATCATAAACTAAACAATTATCTGAATCTGACTTTTAACGGCAAGATTCTGCAATGCTTCAAAAACCCAATAAGCTACCAGATTGTTACAATAAAACATCATCATTTAGACACACATTCAGGTAAAATCATTCCCAAGAAACAATATATAATATCAACACATTATTGCACATGTCTTAAAGTGCCAGAAACAAAGACACACGACAGACAGAAAGGAGCTTCAGACTATGACTGACAGACCCAAGCCTTTAAAACAGAGCAGATAAGAGAAAAATCTCCTACACCAGTTGCACCACAGATATCCCCACAAGGGGACCAGATGTTTTCACAGAGGAGCATCCTGAAATGTAAAATCAAGGGTCTCCATAGTGACTTTCCTGCATTTAGTGTCCCCTTTTTTCCCTCTTTTTTAAGATGACAGTGGTGGCATTATCGTTAAATTGCAGGGAAAGACCTAGGGAATTCTCTGAAAAAATAAGGCTTCAGCAGCTGCTGGAGTCCCTCAGTCCCTCCTTTTACTTACAGGATTTGCTCCTCTGGTTCAGTTCCACCACAAGCATGCTCCATCTCCTAACATTTCTGTAGTCAGCTCTCAAAAAGTTCCAGGGTGCGGGTGGGTTATCAAAATTTGTAACTTAAAGTTGGGTTCCTGAACTTGAAGCCAATTAATGCCAATTTAAAAATGAGGACAGGGTTTTGAGAAAAAGAAAAACGAAGGTTTATTGCTCTGCTAACAAAGATAAACACAGGGACTCTGCCAAAAGGTCGTGACTCTCTTTATCTGGAGGGACAAGGGATTTTAAAGGAGTTTCACTTATTAACCTGGGAGATACTCAGTTCTTAGGTCCCCCGCAGGCACTGCCCTCTGCAGTGAGTGTGCTCCAGGCAGCCAGCTAGGGGCTTCTCTCATACTGCTTAACAAACGGGTGTAAAGTTCATTGCAGTTCCTTTAAACTCAGTCCAAAGGGTGTCAGGCTTACTTGCTTTAATTTTATGTCCGATATCCTTAAGTTTTCACCACAGAAATCACACAACAAAATGCACAAAAACAAACAAACAAAAAACATATAGAACACAGAACAAAACAACAACAACAACAACAACAAAAAACAGAAATCCGGCGCCGAAACAGGAAAACAGAGGAGCAATGCAATGTCTTCCTAAAGCTCCCCGTAGGAGCGCATGCGTGCCCGTTGGCACCTCTCTACCCTTCCAGATGAATTCCCTAGAGAACAGAACAGATGACAGAATGATTCTTGTTACTGTCCCAGACAGGAGTATATGTGAGCCTCCTCAGTCCACCTCTCTGTCATCAGAAGAGATCTCCCTTAACCGGATATCAGATGTTATAAAGGCACCAATTACCTATGGATGCCTCCTCCACCAGGTGCTTGCTAATAGTTTTAATGCGGTGGTTCACTGCAGTGCTCCCTGAACTGAAGGCTAACTCCAAGGCCTTGGACCATCTCAAGTTGCACAAACCCTAGAGTTGCTCTCAAGCTTGGAGCCCTGGAAGGAAGGCCAACTTCAGAATTTACAGCAGTCTAGTCTTGTGATCTTGTCTGGCAGGGTCATCTCACTGGGGAACTCCAAAATATTAGACCAGGAACGCATGTAAAGACCACTGACTCCTAGTAAAATCAAATTAAGGCAAGCTAATTATTTCAAAGGGAAAGGGTACCTCTCCCTCCCAAAATGGCGGAAGCAAGACAGCAAACCCACCTTTCCTATAGCCCAGCTATATAGCCCAGAAAGATGCACAAAAAGGGGGTTACAGATAACAGAACTTTAACAAGCATCACACTAACGGTAGTTTACATTTTTTTTAAGCTCACCCCAACATCAGAAATTATGAGGACCATTAGAGCCTCAGAGACTCGTTGTCTGGCCAGGGAAAGAAAATATTAATGAGGTGTCACTAAAGTTTCAGAGAGGGCTGCAATCTGGTCAGAGAGCCAGGCATGGGTGAGTTTAAGGCATGGGCAAACATTCCAATCAGGTTCAGAATTTGCAGTAATTTATAATAAAGCCAAAATTATCTTTTCATGGCTTTCTGGCAAGTGGGCTCCCAATTTTAATAAATGATCAGGTTGGGTCTATCAACCCTGTCCCTTACTTTTGGAAACTCCCCTTCCACATCCAAGCTTGTGAACTCCTGAGCATTTTCCATTCCAGATATGTATTCACAGATTTTCTAACTCTTCTCCTCTAATTGTGTATTACTTGGGGCGAATGTAATGTCAAGGCATTGTTCTGGATGAGAATGGGAAGATTTTTTGCATACACATTGGATTCATTATCTAATTTTTCATTCGAAATACTTAATCCCTGACACTAAAACCTACCCTACTGGACTCTGACTACTAATGCAAATATGATGGAGATATATTACCCCAACAAAATAGAAATACAAGCAGTTCAGAGGAGGCATGGTGCATAGTTGGACTTGCCTTTTGCATTATGTAGTGTAGGAGTTATAAATCTAGCAAATTTTCAATTTAAATCGTTCTCCATGTGTTTTGAAAGTTAACAAATATTTGAATTCCTGTCTCCCTTTCTCTGTAGCCTATTCAGCACATGTATTTTTATATGCACATATCAAATCCTACCTGGTACCACACGTACATTCTTGTGAGGTGGATGAATTGGCAGATACAATTTGTGAGAATAGATCACTCATTCTAAACGCTGTTGGAACTGAAAATTCAACCTATGGGTGAGCTTCCTAGTTGAACAACATTATACATAAACCCATGTTCAGTAAAATGAATATTTTTGGATCTGTGGATGATATATATTTCATGATTAATTTAGATTGCCATATATTTTGCTACTTTTTAATGTCTGTGTGTGTGTGTTTTATATATATATATATATATATATATATATATATATATATATACTCTCCAGATTTTTCAAAATATGAAATATATGTGTCTTATTATACACTCCCTAAATTCATTCATATTCATATATGTGGATTTATGATCAACTTTTCACAAGATTATTATCAGAAATATTCATCAACCTGAAATACATATTTGTTTCCTAGTATTGAAAACAAACTTCAGTGAATGGTGCACACAAATCCTAATATTTCTACAGTAACTCACCCAGTTTAACATCAATGCGTATAGATTCCTATGGGACATGAAGTGTATTTTGACGTTCATTTTTATTCAACTCTGGTACATTACTATTTCTTCAGTTAATGCACATCATAGGATAAATATTTCATCCACAATTTATCAAATTGATAGGCATTTGTTTCACTTTCAATCACTTCCTGATTCAGAACACATGTATTCCTTAATGTTTCTTGACTGCTCGTTTCATGAGACTTCTTTCCAAACACATTAGTTTTCAATTTCCATTATGGCTTTGAAGCAAATCTCACACACCCGTCTTGATAAACCATTAAAGTAATATTACCATTATATGTATAATTGGTTGGAATTAATGATTGTATATCAATATAAGATTTTCTGCATATTTTCAGATATAAATTCAATCGATTATTTAAAGTGTAATCAGTTATATTATTTATTCACAGTATGGTCTCTTCATGCATTATCTCTACATACATAGACACAGGGTACACCTCTTTGTACCCCCAATATTAATTTATATGTCTTCAAAATATTGCTCCCAGAAATGGTGGAAGAAATACTCTGTCAACTGATCTACATATACATTTTATCACAGTAATATTCTGGACACAAAATGCAAAGTTCACACTTATGATTGTACCAAAGACTAAATGGAATGTAAACATGGATTACTAAAAAAATCCATGTCCAATTTGGCTAATGCTCTCAAATGTCAATCCTATTAATGATTACATATTTGTTTCTTCCTAAGATTATATATTCAAATTCAACCCTGTTGAAAATATCTAATACTATCACTCACTTTATACTTTGTCTGATTTCATAATGTCTCTATAGATATCTGCTTTCCTACATATTTTCCCCAGTTCATCATTGTGACTCATTCTTCACATGTGCTGATATTGACATTCACTCACTAACCGAAACCCTGTTGCTAAAGAACTTTTGGTCCAATTCCTATACTCACTCTTTTTTCTAAACTTACTTAGTATCTTCCTAATCCACCTACTGTCCCCTTTTGACTGGATATTCTCTTCGACATTCAATCATCCAAGGTACAAGGTCCTATGCCATTTTATATCGATTTATCTGAGACATCTGTGCAGAACATAATTCAAAGCTAAGTGTCACAATCAAAGGCCCAATTCCCTTCTGGGCTTCAAATCTTACCTAGATTTCTGTTTTCATACTTACATTTCACCTATTTATTCTTGTAAATATCACAGATTCCCAATACCATTATTCATCCTGCAGAATGATTCCTAACTCAAATCGAATATGTTATTAATCCTAACCATACACTCTTCCATCAATCTAACTTTACAAAAGAGTAGGGACACAGTTTGTCTTACAATACAGGAATGTAGGGGATCTTCCACCTGCTGAGAACCTCAAAGGTCCTTACAGAAATGATCCCTGGAGAAGATGTTGACAGCTATGGAGGACGTGAGAGAGAAAAGTTCATTTTCCATGGAAAACAACCAGGTCAAAATGAAGGGATGTGTCTGAATCAGCCTCTCTCTTCTTAATGTAGAGTAGTTGAACCAAATCAGGCATGTGTGGAGAGCTGTTCCCAGGTGCCTATTTTTGATATACAATTCTTAGCTTGAAGTGTCACAGTAAGTAGGGGCAGGCTCCATCTCATGGGAACCTAGGAAGCAACTTTTAGGAAAAAGTGTTTGCCAAGGCAGTGACCTCATTCAGTTTCTGAATGAAGTGACCTACCTCACTTCTTTGGTGATGGAACTCTCTGAACTGGGGATCCAAGAAGCCAGGCACCCAGAGTCAGTCCCAGTCCCAGTCCCAGTGGGCTCACATGTTTGTATTTACCAAGGACAGAGTCAGACTTTCTTGGTACCTACTGATGTGAGGATGGCCAAATGCCAGGAGAGCTCTGAAGAGGGCCAGTTCATGAGAAAGCAGGCAGTGTCTCACCACTGGCTCCTGAAAACTTCACTGAGTTGGCCAAGGAGACCAGATCTGAGAGAGTTTCCCAATACTATTATTCATCCCAAAGAATGATTCCTAACCCAAATTGAACATGTTATTAACCCTAACATACACTGTTCCCTCAATCTAACTTTACAGAAGAGCAGGGAAAGTGTTGGTCTTACAATACAGGAATGTAGGGGATCTTCCACCTGCTTAGAAACTCAAAGGTCCATGCAGCAATCATTCCTGGAGAAGATGTAGGCAGCTATGAAGGACTTGAGAGAGCAAAAGTCATCTTCCATGGCATACAACCTGGTCAGGATAAAGGATTGTATCTGAATCAGCCTCTCTCTTATTAATGTAGAGAAGATGGATCAAACCAGGCCTGTGTGGAGAGCTATTCCTGAGTGCCTATGGTTTATATACCATTCTAACTTGTGAAAGTGTCACAGGAAGTAGGGGCATCCTCCATCTCAAGAGACCATAGGAAGCAACTGTTAGGACAAAGTGGTTGCCAAGGGAGTGACCTCTTTCAGTTTCTGAAGGAAGTGACCTCACGTCACTTCCTTGGTGTTGGAACTCTCTGAACTTGGGATCCAGGAAGCCAGGCACCCATTGCCAGTCCCAGTCCTACTCCTAGTGGGCTCACTTCTTTGGATTTACCAGGGACAGAGTCAGTCTTTCATGGTACCTACTGATGTGGGGATGGCCAAATGCCAGAAGAGCTCTGAAGAGGGGCCTTTCCTGAGAAAGCAGGTAGTGGCTCATGCTGGCTCCTGAAATCTTCGCAGAGTTGGCCACGAAGACCAGATCTGAGACAAGACAGGCTATTTTGGGGGAACATAGTATGACCCACCAGTCAGAGAATACTCCAGATAGTCACAGATGTACTTGGGGGAAGCAGGTGCCTTTGTGGGTGTGGGTGTGGGATTCTGGTTTTGTCTCATGTTCTGAGAATAGGTTAACCAGTACCCTGGTTATTAATTGGTAGTTACATTATGCTTATAGACCCCAGAACTCAGGACAGGTAGAAAAAATAAATAGAACCATTAAATAGACCTTTACGAAATTAATCTTAGAGACCTGCATAAAAGATTGGACTACGCTCCTGCCTTATGCACTGTTTCATGCAAGAAATACTCCCTCTGTTTCTTTGTGTAACCTCACCACCTGTGAAATTCTCTATGGTGCCCTTCCTCCAGTAAGGGACCTAACCCCAACTCTAAGACCTAAGGATCCCTTCCACACCCCCTAGCTTGACAGACTTAAAGCTCTTGAAAGAACTCATTGATATCTGTTCAAACAGCTGGCAACGGCCTACCAAACTGGGGACAAGGGGACTCCTCTTCAATATAATGTAAGAGACTTCATCTACATAAGAAGACATCAGGTTTCATTCCTGGAACCCCGATGGAAAGGAACATACCAGGTACTACTTATAACACCTACATCAGTAAATGTATACGGAATCAATTCCTGGATCCATGCCTCTCATCTCAAGCCTGCGCTCTGTCTAGACTCTTGCTGGAAACTGGAAATGACTAGTAATCCTTTGAAATTGTGTATTCACCATATGAAAAAGGCTATAGACTCTCCCCTTGGCCACCAGTAGTCCTAAACCTCATCAGGTGGTTCATCAGCGATGGCTGATCACAAATCCTACTAGAGAAGAAGTATGGTCTATCTCGCTTACAGCCCCCATAGGGACCTGGTGGCCATCTCTCCACCCAGACATTTGTCAGCTGGCTATAGGTTTTTCCTATTGGGATATATCTGATAAAGTGGATCCCACTAAAATTCTATTAAATACCTTCTGTATCATCGATAATGGAAACAAACATTATGGATGTAGGGACACGCTAGCAAGATGCAGGTTGGCTAGCCCTGATTACTATGTTTGCATGGCAGACTATCAAAGCCACAAAGAGCCACGGCTGTGAGGGGAAAAAGCCAACTTCTTCTGTAAGTCATGGGGATTGTAGCATACAGGGACTGCCTGGTGGAACCCAAACTCCCCATCAAATTCAGTACACAGCATTGGCCATATTACCAATTAGACAATCAAAACCGATGGACCCCAGAAGGCTCTCTAGATCCTCAAATTATGCATGACATTTTTAACTTCTACAAGTGATCAAAAGGGTGGAAGGAGATTCCCCTATGTGAAGACCTTTTCCCTCCTTCACTCACGTCCTGAACTATGCTTCTCCAATAGATCCTAACCCTCAGCCTTCTGCTCCAGACTCTCTGCTTTCACTCCCACGTCAGCAACCTGATTTCTCCCCTCCATTTACTAGATCAAAAAACCAAACCTCGGCCGGTTCTCAGACCATTGCGCCCTTGCTGAGGTATCAGGTACTGAGGTATCCCTCCACCCACTCAGTCCTCTTTTCTCCAGTAAGTGCCCAGAGCAGGTCCCATCAGGTCCTCTTACCAGCTAACCCAAAGCTCAAACCAGCTGAGGAGATCCCTCAGACCACTATCCAAGATGTAATGAAAGTGACCTTTAAAGTTGCCTTGTCATCACTGAAAACAGGTGACTAAGAATTTAAAGACCCTCACAGGCTTTTTGGGATACTCACTCCTGTCGTCCCCTCTGCTCTACCTGTTCTACTGCTCAAGTTTTTGTTGCCAGGAAAATCACAAACCCCTTTCCCAATATTCTTTTACATCTCTCCTTCCTAATTCTCAGATAAACGGAGCAGCTCTCAGCCTTGCTTTCCACGTCTTGCCCCTCTTTACCAGGCCCACAGAAAAGTCTTATATGACCTTCTCCAGAAGTCTTCACCATTGCTGACATAAGGACTTTCAGCAAAAGAGTCCCTATAAAAGAATTCAATGTAGATAAACTCCGTGTTTTCACGTCGCCCTGTTCTACTTGGCCAGTGGCTGGAAAAATCAGCACTCCTAAGCTAGACACCCCCTTACGAGTTTTTCACAAAATAAGTGAACAAGGCCTCTGGCCTTGAGCTGGGGATTCACAGAGATGGCTACAATTCTAAGTAAAGAAGTTACCAACTAGGCTCCATGGTAACAGCTGGCAGGGAGAAAAAAAAGAGAAAAAAAAAAAGCTCTCCCTGTCCCAAGTGTCCTTGAAAAGTTAACTTGCCGAGAACAGAGGAAAAAATAACAGAAACAAAAACTGCTTTTTGTGAACTTCTGCAGACTGTGAACTTCTGAGCCCCTTCCCTTACATGTTGGGTACAAATTCTGAAACTACCTAAACTTGGGGTTCAGAAGATTAATTGATTACAACAGAAGCAATACCCTCTAAATCCGTTTGCAACCAAATAGGGCTGTTTCCCTGTCTTCGGTGCTATCTTAGATTCCTTTCCTTTTCCGTACCTACAACAGTATAATTCTATATACTTAAACATTGTTTATGTTTTCATGAAATGGTCAACAGATGTGATTAATTATGTAATGGTGCAGATGTTTCCCAGAGTGTTCTAGGATGATGCATGTTCATTTAAAGATCAAATCGGAGGGCATACAACCTATTTCCACCGGGAACCTGTATCTCTTACTTTAGCCATCCTATTAGGAATAGGAGTTGCTGCAGGAGTGAGCACAGGAACCCTAGTCCATGGGACACAACAAATGACCCAATTAGAAGCAGCAATAGACCAAAAATTAAAGATAATAAAACCTCCATCACAGCTTTACAGGAATGTTTAACCTCTCTCTCTGAAGTTGTTTTACAGAACAGGTGAGGGTTAAACCTTCTCTTCATGAGAGAAGGGGGACTTTGTGCTGCATTGAGGGAAGAAGGTTGTTTTTATGCCGACCATACTGGAGTTGTATAAGAACCTATGAGTATATTAAGAAAATGCCTTTAAGAGTGTCAACGAGAGAAAGAGGCCCAAAAAGGTTGGTTTGAGTCTTGGTTCACACAGTCCCTCTGGTTAACTATGCTTTCATCAGCCCAGGCCTGTCCATTAATAATCCTCATATTATTGTTAACTGTAGGACCCTGTTGGCTCAACCATGTAGTTTCCTTTCTCGAAGCTCAAATTGGACAATTTAAACTTATGGTAATCAGACAACAATATACCCCACTAGGAGACATAAAATGTGACACCCTTCAATGATCACTGTCATGATTAAAAGTAACCAGAAGAAGAATTGGGGAATAAAAAGTTAATAAAATAGGTACTTGTCACTTCCTATTTTTCTGTATGCTTAATAAAACACTGTTGAAATCTTGAGAACTGTTTGCTAATCTTGTTCCCAGAATGTGCTGTCCCCAACTGCCAAACTGCAGAATGTACTCCATCATCCCGTTGAAAGCAAACTGCCCACTCTCCCTGACGCATCAATAAATTTCCCTCCCTGCCCTCTCCAAGGAAAGTATATAAGCTCTGTTTAAGCTGTTCTCAGGACTCTCTGCTCTATTCAAGTGAGCTCTGAGCCCCAGCATGCTGGACCCTCAATAAACCCTTTGTTGTTGCATGAGACAGTCTCTTGGTGGTCTCTTCCTCCTATGCCTGCCCGACCATTACAATATTCCAACTCTATATTCTTATAAATATCTCAGGTTCCCAACACCATTATTCATCCAGCAGAATAATTCCTAACCCATATCAAACATGTTATTAAACATAACCATACTCTCTTCCCTCATTCTAACTTTACAGAAGAGCAGGCACAGAGTTGGTATTACAATACAGGAATGTAGGGGATTGTTCATCTGCTGAGAACCTCAAAGATCCATGCAGATATGATCACTGGAGAAGATGTAGGCAGCTATGAAGGACCTGAGAGAGCAAAAGTCATCTTCCATGGAAAACAACCTGGTCAGTATGAAGGGTTGTGTCTGAATCAGGCTCTCAAATTTTAATATAGAGAAGATGGACCAAACCAGGCCTGTTTGGAGAGTTGTTCCCGGGTGCCTATGGTTGATATACCATTCTAACTTGTGAAACTGTCACAGGTAGTAGGGGCAGCCTGCATCTCATGGGACCCTTGGAAGCAAATGTTAGGACAAAGTGGTTGCCAAGGCAGTGACCTCATTCAGTTCCTGAAGGAATTGACCTCACCTCACTTCCTTGTTGATGGAACTATCTGAACTTGGGATCCAGGAAGCCAGGCACACAGAGCCAGTCCCAGTCCCAGTCCCAGTGGTCTCACTTGTTTGGATTTACCAAAGACAGAGTCAGTCTTTCTTGGTACCTACTGATGTGAGGATGGCAAAATGCCAAGAGAGCTCTGAAGAGGGGCCTTTCCTGAGAAAAAGGTAGTTGCTCAATGCTGGCTCCTGACAACTTTACAGAGTTGGCTAAGGAGGACAGATCTGAGAGAGAACATGCCATTTAAAGGGAACATACTGTGGCCCACTAGTCAGAGGACACTCCAAATAGTCTCAGAATTACTTAGGGAAAGGAGGTGCCTTTATGGGTGTAGGTGTAGGTTTGTGGTTTTCACTTGTTCTGAGAATAGGTATCAAAGGCGGTTTGTTTGGATTGAGTGAACTCTTTCTGGTAAGTACTTTGACAAGGCGAGTGTTTTTATGTTTGTATATAAAACGGTGTTCGTGGTTGTAGACATAAGAAGAGAGAATGCATCAATGGATGTGTCCTGTCTAGTAGAAAGCTTGCCAGCCTTCATACTGCCCAATTTATGAATGGACTGCTGCTTGACTTATGGATGGGCAACATCTGCTATCCTCCAAAGTTCCTGTTTTCTTCCTGAATTCTGGCCTCTCTAAAGAATAGGCTCATGCTTTTGTGTCCAAGATATGTACCACCTCCAAGCTCTGTGACATGGACATGTACTGGATACCTGAAGGGAATGACGAGCTTCTTAGAAAACTCAGATATCAGTATGACCAGTAAAGTCTCAGTGGAGAAAGCCTGCTTTGTGCCTTTTGCTTACCTATTGTTTTATTGCCCTGAATGTCAGGAAGGTCTCTGCCTCAGGCCTCCCCTTTGTGAAGCCTGAAGAAAAGAGTTCTCAAATTGAAATGAATGGGCATCACCTGTGGCTCTGTGCTTAATTGCTTTGGAAAGGGATGTGTCTGAATCAGCCTCTTGGCACTGTGTGAGGCTGTGGCTTAGATTCTCAGCACTAGATGGATCCAAAGAAATATCTCATGTGTGCATCCAATACAAAAATGGCTAAAAGAGCAGATATTGTAGATGAAGTCTCTCGCCTTCCTATGTAAAGTTCCTGACCTCCATTAAGTGAGAATAGTGATACTTTGGGTCAAATGAGATATTTAAAGCCCTGTAGAGGCTAGCCTATAGGTGCATGGGTTTTCTCATGATTCCAATTCACATAAAGAATCTAAACCGCACAGTAATTAGGCCTCAAATTGGAGAAGCAAAGCAGCATTAACGGCATGCCTATTTGATCACTCTTGGTTAACAGGAAGGGTGTCTAGGCAACACAGACTTTAGGAAAATGCGGGAAAAAGGGAGCTTATTTTGGACACTGTTGTGGGCTGCGCCCCTCATGGAAACCTGCTACCAGAGGTAATGATTAGTGTCTATATGGAAGAAGATGAGGGCCATGTGGGAGTGTTTTGGTTTTAATTGTGGACATTTGTATCGTGGTTGGAAGAGATGACTGGGTCCACCTGGGCTTGAACTCTGGTGTGACTCCCATTAGAGACTGAGTTCTGGAACTGACCTCAGAGCAGTATTGCCATGAATTTTGTCGGGAATTTATTAGGCCACGCATGAGAGTGACCCTTGGAAACTGAGATCTAAGGCCAGTGTGGATTTCCACAGAGCACTGGGAATCTCAGCCAGGATATAACATGATTTTATTTTTAAAGACTTGGCAGCCATAGTTGAGAGTCAAAACACACATGGAACTCACATTGTAGACTTCAATGGGTCAGGCTTCATGTGACCTTTTGGCTACTCTTTGGGAAGACTTACCTGTGAGAGTTCTTCAGAGCATTCATTGAAATGAGCTTCCTCACCATTTAATGGTTCCTGAATTAATTGAAACCCATAGTGCCTCCAACTTCATCCTTGAAAAATGGCTAGATAAATACCATGAAATTTTTGAAATTCCCATGACCAGGTGGCACATGAGAAACTTTGGATGTCCTGTTGCTGATCATGAGTATACCAGATGGTGCCTTGATTGACTGGGTTTCATGAAAATGGTGTAGATCAGATATGCCAGTAAGTTGGAGCCTGCTGAGCAGTGGGCCTAGAGCAATGTTGGGCAGGTGTGTGACACAAAATATGCGCTGGGGCCATTTCGATCTGCCATTGGCTTCCAAATGCCTTGTGACTGACAGGATGCAGCCAGCAGACCCTTATTTGTAAAGGCATCTTGTTATATGGAGAGTTTTGACCCTGTCCCTTACTTTTGGAAACTCCTCTAAAACCTCCAAGTTTGTGAACTCCTGATCATATTCCATTCCAGATTTGTATTCTCAGAATTCCTAACTCTTTTTCCCTAATTGTGTCTTACTTGGGGTGAAAGTATTGTCAAGGCATTGTTCTGGATGAGAGTGGGAAAAATTTTGTGTAGCACATATTTGCATACACATTGGATTCATTTTCCAATTTTCCATTCAGAATACTAAATCCCTGACACTAACATATACCCTATTAGACTCTGAATACTAATCCTAATATGGTGGAGTAAAATAACCCAAACGGAATAGAAATACAAGCAGTTCAGAGAAGGCATGGTGTGTAGTTGGAATTGTCTTTTGCATTATATTGGGTAGAAGGTATAAACTAGTTAATTTTTTTATTGAAAGAATTCTCCATGTGTTTTTAAAGTAAACAAATGTATGAATTCGTGTCTCCCTTTCTCCGTAGCATATTCAGCACATGTATTTTTATATGCACATACAGAATCCTACCTGGTACCACTCGTACAATCTTCTGAGGTGGCTTACTTGGCAGATACAAATTGCGAGAAGACATCACAGCTCCTAAACACTGTTGGAACAGAAAATTAAACCTATGGGTGAGCTTCCTAGATGAACAACATTATACATAAATCCATGTTCAGTAAAATGAATATTTTTGCATCTGTGGATGATTTATATTTCATGGTGAATTTCGATTGGCATATATATTGCTACTTTTTAATGTCTCTGTGTGTGTGTATATATATATATATATATATATATATATATATATATATATATATATATATATATATATATACAGTCTCCAGATTTTTCAAAATATGAAATATATGTGTCTTATTACACACTTCCTAAATTCATTCATATTCATGTATGTGGATTTATAATCAAATTTTCACATGATTATTCTCAGAAATATTCATCCACCTGAAATACATATTTTTTCCTACTAGTGAAAACTAACTTCAGTGAATGTTGCATACAAATCCTAATATTTCTAAAGTAACTGACCCAGTTTAACATCAATGCGAGTAGATTCCAATGGGACATGCTGTGTGTTTTGACGTTCATTTTTATTCAACACTGGTACATTATGATTTCTTCAGTTTATGCACATCATAGGATATATTTTTCATCCACAGTTTCGCAAATTTATAGGCATTTGTTTCACTTTCAATCAATTCCTTCTTCAGAACACATGTATTCATCCATGTTTCTTGACTGGTCTTTTCATGAGACTTCTTTACAAAACACATTATTTTCAATTTTCATAATCATTTTTGAAGCGAAACTCAGACACCGTTCATGATAAACAATAACACTAATATTAACAATAGATGTATAACTGGTTGGAATGAATGATTTTATATCAATATAAGATATCTTAAATATTTTCAGATATCAATTCCATCCATTATTTAAAGTGGAATCAGCTATATTATTTATTCACAGTGTGGTCAATTCATGCATTATCTCTATATTCATAGACACAGGGCACACCTCTTTGTACAACCAATACTTATGTATATGTCTTCTAAATATTACTGCCAGAAATGGTGTAAGAAATACTCATGTCACCAGATCTACATACACATTTTATCACAGTAATATTCGGGACACAAAAAGTAAATGTCACACTTATGATTGTACCGGAGTCTGAATGGAAAGTGAACATGGATTACTAAAAACATTCCTCTCCATGTTGCCTAATCCTCTCAATTATCAATCCTGTTGGTGACTACATATTTGTTTCTTCCAAAGATTATATATTCAAACTCTACCCTGTTGAAAATGCCTAATCATATCACTCACTTTATACTTTGCCTGATTTCATTATGTCTCTATTGATATGTGGTTTCCTACATATTTTCCCCAGTTCATCATTGTGACTGACCCTTCACATGAAGTTATGTTTACTTTCACTCTCTAACCAAAACACTATTGCAATAGAACATATATTCCAAATCCTATATTGACACTTCTTCCTAAACCTACTATCTACCTAATCCTACCGACTATCCGTTTTTGACTGGATGTTCTCTTCGACATTCAATCATCCAAGGTACAAGGTTCTATGCCATTATATATCTATTTTTCTGAGACATCAGTGCACAATGTAAATCAAAGTTAAGTATCCCAATCAAGGGCCCAATGCCCTCTAGGCTTCAAAATTACCTAGATTTCTGTTTTTATTCATATATTTAACCTCTATATTTTTATAAATATCGCAGGTTCCCAATACCATTATTCACCCCGCAGAATGATTCCTAACCCAATTCAAACATTTTATTAACCCTAAGAATACACTGTTCCTTCAATCTAAATTTAATGAAAAGCAGGGACAGAGTTGGTCTTACAATACAGGAATGTAGGGGATCTTCCACCTGCTGAGAACTTCAAAGATCCATGTAGAAATGAACCCTGGAGAAGATATAGTCATCTATGAAGGACCTGAGAGAGCAAAAGTCATCTTCCATGTCAAACACCCTGGTCAGGATGAAGGTATGTGTCTGAATCAGCCTCTCTCTTCTTAATGTAGAGGAGAAGGACCAAACCAGGCCTGTGTGGATAGCTATTCCCAGGTTCCTAAGGTTGACATACCATTCTAACTTGTGAACATTTCAGAGGAAGTAGGGGAACCCTCCATCTAATGGGACCCTTGGAAGCAACTATTAGGACAAAATGTTTACAAGACAGTGAATTCATTCAGTTCCTGAAGGAAGTGACCTCACCTCACTTCCTTGGTGATGGATCTCTCTGAACTTGGGATCCTGGAAGCCAGGCACACAGAGCCAGTCCCAGTCCCAGTCCCAGTGGGCTCACTTGCTTGGATTTACCAAAGACAGAGTCAGTCTTTCTTTGTTCCTACTGATATTATGATGCCAAAAGCAAGGAGAGCTCTGAAGAGGGGCCTTTCCTGAGAAAGCAGGTAGTGGCTCAAAATTCCCTTCTGACAACTTAAAAGAGTTGGCCAAGTAGACCAGATCTGAGACAGGACAGGACATTTCGGGGGAACATTGTATGGCCCACCAGTCAGAGGACACTCCGTAGAATCACAGACCTACTTGGGGGAAGGAGGTGACTTTGTGGGTGTGGTTGTGGGTTTATGATTTTGTCTCATCTTCTGAGAATAGGTAGGAAAGGCGGTTAGTTTTTTTTTTTTTTTTTTTTGGAGTGTACTGTTTCTAGTAAGTCGTTTGACAAGGCGAGTGTTTCTATGTCTGTGTATTCCACTGTGTCCGTGGTTGTATACATTAGAAACGAGAATGCATCAATGTATTTGTCCTGTCTAGTAGAAAGCTTCCCAGCATTCAACCTGCCCAATTTATGAATGGGTTGCGGCTTTCCTTAAGGATGGGCAACACCTACTATCTTCCTAATTACCAATTTTCTTCCTGAATTCTTTCCAATCTCCAGAATTGGCTCATGTTTTTTTGTCCAAGATATGTACCACCTCCAAGCTCTGTGACATGGCCATGTACTGGATATCTGCAGGGAATGGCGAGCATCTCAGAAAACTCAGATATCAGTGTGACCAGTAAAGTATCAGTGGAGAAACCCTGCTTTGGGCCTTTTGCTTACATAATGTTCTGTTGCCCTTAATTTCAAGAAGTTCTTTGCCTCAGGCCACCCCTTTGTGAAGCCTGAGGAAAACAGTTTTCAAATGGAAATCAATGGGCATCACCTGTGGCCCTTTGCTTTATTGCTTTGGAAAGGGATGTGTGTGATTTAGCCTCTTGGCCCTGTGTGAGGCTGTGGCTTAGATTCTCAGCACCTGATGGATCTAAAGAAAGATCCCATGTGTGCATCCAAAACCAAAATGGCCAAAAGAGCAGTCCTTGTGGATTACGTCTCACCTTACTCTGTGAGGTTCCTGACTTCCATCAATAGGGATCCTTTGGGTCAGAGGAGTTCTCCAAAGCCCTGCAGAGGTGCTTGGGTTTTCTCATGACTCCAATTCACATAAAGAATATTAACCTCTGAGTCAGTTGGCCTCAAAGTAGAGCAGCGGTGTAGTCTTCACAGCATGCCTATTTCATCACGCCTGGATCACAGAAAGTATGTCCAGGCCACCCTGACTTTAGCAAATGAGTGGCAAGGGAGCTTATTTTGGACACTGTCTTGGACTGCGCTCCTCATGAAAACCTCCAGCCAGAGGTTATGATGAGTGTCTATATGGAAGAAAATGAGGGCCATCTCGAAGTGTTTTGGTTTTAATTGTGGTCATTTGTGTGTCAGTTGGAAGAGATAACTGTGTTCACCTGGGCTTGAACTCTTGTGTGATTCCACTTAGAGACTGCTTTCTGGAACTGACCTCAGTGAAGTATTGCCATGAATTGTTTTGAGATTTTAGGAGGCCACGCATGAGATTCGCTCTTGGTATCTGTGATCTAGGCACAGGGTGGCTTTGTACAGAAAACTGGGAATCTTTGCAAGGATATCACATGATTTTATTCTGAAAGACTTGGCAGCCATCGTTGAGAGTCAAAACACACATGGACCTAACATTGTAGACCTCAATGGGCCTTGCTTATGTTACCATTTGGCCTCTGTTTCTGTAGCCTTGCCTATGAGAGTTCTCTAGAGCTTTCATTGAAATGAGCTTCCTCACCATTTAATGGTTCCTGAATTAATTGAAACCCAGAGTGTCTCAAATTCATTTTTGAAAAATGGCTAGATAAATACCATGCAAGTTTTGAAATTCCCATGACCAGGTGGCACTGGAGAACCTTTGGATATCTGGTTCCTGATCATGAGTGTACCAGACAATGCCTTGATTGACTGGGTTTCATGAAAATGGAGTAGAACAGAGATGCCTGTAAGTTGGAGCCTGCTGAGTAGTGGGCCTAGAGCTGTGGTGTGAAGGTGTGTGATAAACATCTGTGGTGGGGCCATGTGAATATGTCTTTGACTTCCAAATGGCTTGTGACTGACATGCTGCTGCCAGCAGACCCTTATATGTGAAGGCATCTTATTATATAGAGGGGTTTCAGGGCAATGTTCAGAATCAGGTTGCTCTTGTCAAGGGGGCAAGCTATGTGGGATAGAAGCCTGGTTGGTGCATTCTCCTGTAAACCCTGACCCACCACACCTGACAGAACTCCCTCCAGCACTGTGTCCCTGATGAACTCCTTGTATTTTTTGAAGCAACACCAAACTACGAGTGCAGCAGCCAGAAACACCACGAAAAGTGAAGGATGACCAAATGACTTCACAGTCCACGCGGGCAGACACTTAGACCCAGGTGGCCAACGTTTGCCGACAAAGATAGAATTCATCACTGCTGCCTAATGTTCATTGGAAAACAAGAAACCATGTCCTCCAGGTCACATAGATGCCATTCCAGATTTGATGGTCTCACTACAAAGGAAGCTAAATCTCCTGACAACAACATATACTTTAAGTGCCCAAACTCAGAGGCAGTTTGTCAAGAAGTCTTTAGGCCAAAAGAACTTCATGTTTGTGGAGTGTTTACCCTATCCCTTACTTTTGGATACTCCTCTCCCAACTCCAAGGTTGTGAACTCCTGAGCATTTTCCATTCCGGATATGTATTCACAAATTTTCTAACTCTTCTCCTCTAATTGTGTCTTACTTGTGGTGAAGGAAATGTCAAGGCATTGTTCTGGATCAGAGTGGGGAGATTTTTGTGTAGCACATATTTGAATACACATGAGATTAATTTTCCTATTTTCCATTCGAAATTCTGAATCCCTGACACTTACCCATACCCTACTAGACTCTCACTACTAATCCTAATATGATGGAGAAAAATAACCCAAACAAAATAGAAATACAACCAGTTCAGAGGAGGCCTGTTGTATAGTTGGACTTGCCTTTTGCATGATAAAGGGTAGGTGTTACAAATCTAGTCAATTTTTAAATGAAAAAGTTCTCCATGTGTTTTTAAAGTTAACAAATATGTGAATTCTTGTTTCCCTTTCTCTGAAGCCTATTCAGAACATGTATTTTTAATGCACATATTGAATCCTACCTGGTATCACACTTATATTTTTGTGAGGTGGATGACATGGCAGATACAAATTGTGAGAAGAGATCACTTCTCCTAAACACTGTTGGAACTGAAAATTCAACCTATGGGTGAGCTTCCTAGTTGAACAACATTTTACTTAAATCCATGTTTAGTAAAATAAATATTTTTGCTTCAATGGATGATATATATTTCATGATGAATTTCTATTGGCATATATATTGCCAGTTTTTAATGTCTCTGTGTGTGTTTTTTGTATATATATATATATATATATATATATATATATATATATATATATATATTCTCCAGGTTCTTCAAAACATGAAATATATGTGTCTTTTATACACTCCATAAATTTATTCATGTTCATGTACTTGGATTTATAATCAACTTTTCAGAAGATTATTCCAGAAATATTCATCCACCTGAAATTCATATTTGTTACCTAGTACTGAAAGCTAACTTCAGTGAACGGTGCACACAAATCCTAATATTTTTATAGTAACTGACCCAGTTTAATATCAAAGCAAGTTGATTCCTATGGGACATGTTATGTATTTTGACGTTTATTTCTATTCAACACTGGTAAATTACTATTTCTTCTTTTTTTGCACATCATAGGATATATATTTAATCCAAAAGTTATCAAATTTACAGGTATTTGTTTCACTTTCAGTCACTTCCTGCTTCAGAACACACGTATTCCTGCAGGTTACTTGACTGGTCTTATCATGAAACTTCTTTCCAAACACATTATTTTTGATTTTCATAATGATTTTTGAAGCAAAATATACACAATTTTCATGATTATCCATAACCCTAATATTTCCATTAGATGTATAAATGGTTGTAATTAATGTATGTGTATCAATATAAGATTTCATGTATATTTTCAGACATCAATTCATTCCATTATTTAAAGTTGGAACCAGTTATATTTTTAATTCTCAGTATGGTCTCTTCATGCATTATCTCAATATTCATAAACACATGGTACACCCATTTGTACCCCCAATACTAATTTATGCATCTTCAAAATATTGCTCCCAGAAACAGTGGAAGAAATACTCCACCTGATCTACATATACATTTTATCACTGTAATAATCTGGACACAAAATGCAAAGTTCACCTTTATGATTGTACCAAAGCCTAAATGGAAATTGACCATGGATTACTAAAACATCTATGTCTAAATTGCCTAATGCTCTCAAATGTCAATCTATTTGTGACTCCATATTTATTTTTCCCTAAGTTTATACTGTCAAGTTCAACCCTGTTGAAAATGTCTAATATTATCACTCACTTTGTACTATACCTGATTTCCTAATGTCTCTATTGATATCTGCTTTGCTACATATTTTCCCCAGTTCATCATTGTGAGTGACCCTACACATGTGCTGATATTGACATTCACTCTCTAACCGAAACCCTATTGTTAAAGAACTTTTGGTCCAAAGTCTATACTCGCCCTCATTTCAACACCTACCGACTATCTTCCTGATCCTACAGACTATCCCTGTTTGATTGGATGTTCTCTTCTACATTCAATCATCCAAGGTACAAGGTCCTATTTCATTGTATATCGATTTATCTGAGACATCTGTGCATAACATAATTCAATGCTAAGTATCCCAATCAAAGGCCCAATGCCCTTCTGGGCTTCAAATCTTACCTAGATTTCTGTTTTCATACTTATATTTCACCTATATATTCTTAAAAATGTCACAGGTTCCCAATACCATTATTAATTGAGCGGAATGATTCCTAACCCAAATCAAACATGTTATTAACCTTAACCATACCACTGATCCCTCAATCTAACTTTTCAGAAGAGCAGAGACAGAGTTGGTCTCAAAATACAGGCATGTAGGGGATTCTCCACCTGCTGAGAGCCTAAAAGGCCCATGCAGAAATGATCCATGGAGAAGATGTAGGCAGCTATGAAGGACCTGAGAGAGCAAAAGACATCTTCCATGGTGAATAACCTGGTCAGGATAAAGGGTTGTGTCTGAATCAGCCTCTCTTTTTTTCATATAGATAAGATGGACCAAAACAGGCCTATGTGGAGAGCTGTCCCTAGGTGCCTATGGTTGATATACCATTCTAACCTGTGAAAGTATCATAGGAAGTAGGGGCAGCCTCCATATCATGGGACCTTTGGAAGCAACTGTGAAGGCAAAGAGGTTGCCAAGATAGTGACCTCATTCAGTTCCTGAAGGAAGTGACCTCATCACACTTCTTTGGTGATGGAACTGTCTGAACTTGGTATCCAGGAAGCCAGGCACTCAGAGCCAGTCACAGTCCCAGTACCAGGGGTCTCAATTTTTTTGATTTACCAAGGAGAGAGTCAGAGTTTCTTGGTAACTACTGATGTGTGGATGGCAAAATGCCAGGAAAGCTCTGAAGAGGGGCCTTTTCTGAGAAAGCAGGTAGTGGCTCACCACTGGCACCTGACAACTTCACAGAGTTGGACAAGGAGACCAGATCTGAGAAAGGACAGGCCATTTCAGTGGAACATAGTATGACCCACCAGTCATAGGACACTCTGGATAGTCACAGTCCTACTTGGGGGAAGGAGGTGCCTTTGTATGTGTGTGTGTGTTTGTGGTTTTGTCTCATGTTCTGAGAATAGGTAGTAGCGGCGGTTTGTTTGGTTTTGAGTGAACTGTTTCTAGTAAGTCATTTGACAAGGCGAGTGTTTCTATGTCTCTGAATCCCACTGTGTCCGTGGTTGTAGACAGTTGAAAAGAGAATGGATCAATGGATTTGTGTTGTCTAGTAGAACGCATCCCAGCATGTATCCTGCCAAATTTATTAATGGTCTGAGGCTTTCCTTATCGATGGGCACCACCTGCTATCTTTCTAAGTTCCTGTTTTCTTCCTGAATTCTGGCCAATATCCAGAATAGTCTCATGGTTTTCTCTCCAAGATATGTACCACCTCCAAGCTCTGTGACATGGCCATGTACTGGATAGCTGAAGGGAATGGAGAGCATCTCAGAATACTCAGATATCAGAGTGACCATTTAAGTCTCATTGGAGAAACCCTGCTTTGGGCCTTTTGCTTACCTATTGTTCTGTTGACCTGAATGTCAGCAAGGTCTTTGCCTCAGGCCATCTCTTTTTGAAACCTGAAGAAAACAGTTTTCAAATGGAAATGAATGGACATCCCCTGTGGCTCTTTTCTTAATTTCTTTGGAAGGAGATGTGTCTGATTCAGCCTTTTGGCCCTTTGTGAGTCTGTGGCTTAGATTATCAGCACCTGATGGATCTAAAGAATGATCCCATGTGTGCATTCAAACCAAACTGGCCAAAAGAGCAGTCATTATGGATAAAGTCTCTCACCTTCCTTTGTAAGGTTCCTGACCTCCATCAAGTGAGAATAGGGATCCTTTGGGTCAATTGAGTTCTTAAAAGCCCTGCAGAGGCTAGCCCATAGGTGCTTGGGTTTTCTGATTACTCCAATTCACATAAAGAATCTAAACCCCACAGTCACTAGGCCTCAAATTGGTGAACCGAAGTAGTATTAATGGCAGGCCTATTTGACCACTCCTGGTTCACAGAAAGGTTGTCCAGGCCACCCTGACTTTAGGCAAACCAGAGGCAAGGGAGCTTATTTTGGACACTGTCTTGGGCTGCGCCCCTCATGGAAACCTTTAGCTAGAGGATATGATGAGTGTCTATATGGAAGAATATGAGGGCCATGTGGGAGTGTTTTGGTTTTAATTGTGGTCATTTGTGTGGCAGTTGGAAGAGATGACTTGTAAGATTCCAGCAGACGTCGGAGGAAGAGACTACCAAGAGACTGGCTCATGCAACAGCAATGGGGATTTATTGAGGATCCAATTCAGTTCCCTGGGGCTCTGTGCTCACTCAACAAGCAACAGGGGCCCAGATCCCCGAGAAGAGGTTAAGCAGTGCTTCAGTACACTTTTTGGGTAGGCAGAGGCTTTATATATATCAGAGGAAATCATCTTGATCAGCCGGAAAATCGAACAACAACTCTCAAACTTGATTAGCACATTCATTGGTGGAATCAGGTCGGGCGGGGGTGATAGGTCAATCCTAAGGAGGGGGGTACATTCAAACTGATTGGTTTGGGCCCTGATATGCTTAGGTGCCAAGCTGCACAGGGTCCTAGATTATTAAACAACTGGATGGTCAGGGGGAATATTTAATGGGCAGTGAAAGGAATTGTCCTAACAGCTACAGGAATTTCAGGTTTTAGGTTTAGCATGGGAACTTAACAATACCTGGTCCTTTGCATTTTAACTCAGGCTTTGCAGCTTAGAAACTTTACAACACCCGCTATTTTACACTTTAACTTCAATTTCTTTTACCCTAACAGACTGGGTCCACCTGGGTGTGAACTCTGGTGTGATTCCCCTTAGACACTGAGTTCTGGAACTGAACTCAGAGAAGAGGTGTCATGAATTGTGTTGGGATTATAAGAGGCCACACATGCGAGTTGCCCTTGGAAACTGAGATCTAGGCCCAGGGTGGCTTTCCACAGAGCATTGGAAATTTCAGCCAGGATATCATATGATTTTATTCCGAATGACTTGACAGCCATAGTTGAGAGTCAAAACACACATGAACCTCACACTGTAGACCTCAATGGGCCTGGTTTCATGTGACCTTTTGGCCACTCTTTGAGAAGCCTTGTCTGTGAGAGTTCTATAGAGATTTCATTGAAATCAGCTTTCTCAAAATTTAAAGGTTCCTGAATGAATTGAAACCCACAGTGCCTCCAACTTCATCCTTGAAAAATGGCTAGATAAATACCATGAAATTTTTGAAATTCCCAGGACCAGGTACCACTGGAGAAAGTTTGGATGTCCGGTTTCTGATCATGAGTATAACAGACAGTGCCTTGATTCACTGGGTTTCATGCAAATGGTGTAGAACAGAGATGCCAGTAAGTTCGAGCCTTCTGAATAGTGGGCCTAGAGCAGTGGAGGGCAGGTGTGTGATAAAACATCTGTGGTGGGGCTATGGGGATCTTCTATTGTCTTCCAAATGGCTTGTGACTGACATGGTGCAGCCAGCAGACCCTTATATGTAAAGGCATCTTGTTATTTGGAGAGGTTTCAGGGCAATGTTCAGAATCAGGATGCTATGGTCAAGGGAAAAGCTATGTGGGATAGAAGCATGGTTGGTGCATTCTCTTGCAGACCCTTACCCACCACAGGTGACAGAACTCCCTCCAGCACTGTACCAGGTGAACTACTTGTATTTCGTGAAGCAAATAACAAACTCCCAGTGCAGTAGTAAGAAATACCACGAAAAGTGGAGGATGACCAAATGGCTTCACAGTCCACACAGAAAGAAACTTAGCCCCCAGTGGACACTGTTAACCTACATAGAGAGAAATCAGCACTGCTGCCTCATGTTCAGTGGAAAATAAGAAACTATGTCCTCCAGGTCACATACATGCACACCCAGCTTTGATGGTCTCACTACAAAGGAAGCTCCTGACAAATACTTATATTTCAAGTGCGCAACCTCAGAGGCAGTTTCTCAAGAAGTCTTTAGGCCAGCAGAGCTCCATGTTTGTTGAGTGTTTACCCTGTCCCTTACTTTTGGAAACTCCTCTACCACCTCCAAGGTTGTGAACTCCTGAGCGTATTCCATTCCAGATATGTATTCACAGAATTTTTAACTCTTGTCCTCTAATTGTGTCTTACTTCAGGCGAGGGTAATGTCAAGGCATTTTTCTGTATGAGAGTGCAAAAATTTGTGTGCAGCATTTATTTGAAATACTGAATCCCTGACATTAACCCATATCCTAATAGACTCTGACTACTAATCCTAATATGATGGAGAAAAATAACCCAAACAAAATAGAAATACAAGCATTTCATAGGAGGCATGGTGAATAGTTGGACTTGCCTTTTGCATTATATAGGGTAGGAGTAATAAATCTAGTCAATTTTTAATTGAAATAGTTTTCCATGTGTTTTTAAAGTTAACAAATATGTAAATTACTGTCTCCCATTCTCTCTAGCTTATTCAGAACATGTGTTTTTATATGCACATATAGAATCCTACCTGGTTATCACACATACAGTCTCATGAGGTGGCTGATTGGCAGATACAAATTGTGAGAAATGACCACTCCTCGTAAACGCTGTTGGAACTGAAAATACAACCAATGGGTGAGCTTCCTATTTGAACAACCTTATACAAAAATTCATGTTCAGTGAAATTAATATTTTTGGATCTGATGATGATATATATTTCACGATAAATTTCGATTGGCATATATATTGCAATTTTTAATGTCTCTCTCTCTCTGTGTGTGTATATATATATGTATATATATATATATATATATATATATATATATATATATATATATATATATATATATATATACATATATATATATGCACTCTGTCTAGATTTTTCAAAATATGAAACATGTGTCTTATTGTAGACTCCCTAAATTTATTTATATACATGTATGTGGATTTATAATCAACTTTTCACAAGATTATTCTCAGAAATACTCATCCACCTAAAATACATACTTGTTTCCTAGTACTGAAAACTAACTTCGTTGAATGGTGCATACATATCCTAACATTTCTACAGTAACTGACCCTGTTTAGCATCAATTCAAGTAGATTACTATGGGACATGATGTGTATTTTGAAGTTCATTTTTATTCAACACTGGTACATTGCTATTTCTTCAGTTTATGCACATCATAGGATACATATTTCATCCACAAGTTAGCAAATTGATAGGCATTTGTTTCACTTTCAGTCACTTCCTGCTTCAGAACACATGTATTTCTCCATGTTTCTTGACTGATATTTTCATGAGACTTCTTTCGAAACACATTATTTTCGATTTCCATAATCACTTTTGAAGCAAAACCCACACACCTTTCATGATAACCCATAACCCTAATATTACCATTAGATGTATAACTCGTTGGAAAGAATGACTGTATATCAATATTAGATTTCTTATGTATTTTCAGATATCAATTCAATCCATTATTTAAAGTGGAACCAGTTATATTATTTATTCACATGATGGTCAATTGATGCATTATCAATATATTCTATGACACAGGGTATACCCTTTGTACCCCCAATACTAATTTATATTTCTTCAAAATAGTGCTCCCAGAAATGGTGGAAGAAATACCCATGTCACCTGATCTACATATACATTTTATCACAGTTATATTCTGGACACATAAAACAAAGGTCACTCCTATGATTGTACCAAAGCCTAAATGGAAAATGAGCATGGATTACTAAATGCACCCATGTCCAGGTTGCATAATGCTCTCAAATGTCAATCCTATTGGTGACTACATATTTGTTTCTTTCTAACATTATATATCCAAACTCAACCCTGTTGAAAATGTCTAGTCCTATGACTCAGTTTATACTTTGCCTGATTTCCTAATGTCTCTATTAATATCTGCTTTCCTCCATATTTTCCCCAGTTCATCATCGTGACTGACTCTTCACATGTGCTAACATTTACATTCACTCTCAACTGAAACCATATTGCTAAAGAACTTTTGGTCCAGATCCTATACTCACTCTTCTTCCTAAAACTACTATCTCCTGTTTCTACCGAGTATTCCTTTTTGACTTGATGTTCTCTTCTACATTCAATCATTCAAGGTACATGGTCCTATGCCATTGTATATCGATTTATCTGAGACATCTGTTCAGAACGTAATTCAACGCTAAGTATCCCAATCAAGTTCCCATGCCCTTCTCGGCTTCAAATCTTAACTAGATTTCTGTTTTCATACTTATATTTCACCTATATATTCTTGTAAATATCGCAGGTTCCCAATACTGTTATTCAACCCTCAGAATGATTCCTCACCCAAATCGAACCTGTTATTCACCCTAATCATACACTCTTCCCTCAATCTAACTTTACAGAAGAGCAGGGAAGGAGTTGGTATTTCAATACAGGAATGTAGGCGATCTTCCACCTGTTGAGAACCTCAAATGTCCTACATAAATGACACCTGGATAAGTTGTAGGCAGCTATGAAAGACCTGAGAGAGCAAAAGTCATCTTCCATGGAAAACAACCTGGTCAGGATGTAGGGATATATATGAATAAGCCTCTCTCTTATTAATGTAGAGAAGATGGACCAAACCAGGCCTGTGTGGAGAGCTGTTCCTGTGTGCCTATGGTTGATATACCATTCTAACTTGTGAAAGTGTCACAGGAAGCAGGGGCAGCCTCCATCTCATGGGACCCTTGGAGTCAACTCTTAGGACAAAGTGGTTGCCAAGGCAGTGAACTCATTCAATTCCTGAAGGAAGTGACTTACCTCACTTCCGTGGTGATCAAACTCTCTGAACTTAGATCCAGTAAGCCAGGCACCCAGAGCCAGTCCAAGTCCCAGTCTCAGTGGTCTCACTTGTTTTGATTTTCCAAGGATAGAGTCAATCTTTCTTGATACCTACTGATGTGGGAATGGCCAAATAACAGGAAAGCTCTCAAGAGGGGCCTTTTCTGAGCAAGCAGGTAGGGGCTCACCCCTGGCTTCTGACAAGTTCACAGAGTTGACCAAGGAGACCTAATCTCATACAGGACAGGCCATCTCAGGGGAACATAGTGTGGCCCACCAGTCAGAGGACACTCCGGATACTCACAGACCCATTTGAGGGAAGGAGGTGCCTTTGTTGTGTGGGTGTGGTTTTTTGGTTTGTCTCATATTCTGAGAATATGTAGGAAAGGTGGTTTGTTTGGTTTGTAGTGAACTGTTTTTAATAAGTCATTTGACAAGGCGACTGTTTCTATGTCTGTGTATCGCGGTTGTAGACATTAGAAAAGAGAATGATTCAATGGATGTGTCCTGTCTGGTAGAAAGCTTCCCAGCATTCATCCTGCCCGATTTATGTATGGACTTTGGCTTGCCTTATCGATGGGCAACACCTGCTAATTTCCTAAGTTGCTGTTTTCTTCCTGAATTCTGGCCACTCTCCAGAAGAGGCTCATGGTTTTGTGTCCAAGATATGAATCACTTCCAAGCTCTGTGACATGGCTATGTTCTGGATAGCTGAAGTGAATGGCGAGAAGCTCAGAAAACTCAGATCACTGTGACCAGAAAAGTCTCAGTGGATAAACCCTGCTTTGGGACTTTTGCTTACATATTGTTCTGTTACCCTGAATGTCAGGAAGTTCTTTGCCTCAGGCCACCCCTTTGTGAAACCTGAAGAAAACAGTTTTCAAATGGAAATGAATGGAAATCACCTGTGGCTCTTTGCTTAATTGCTTTGGAAAGGGATGTGTCTGAATCAGCCTCTTAGCTCTGTGTGAGGCTGTTGATTAAATTCTCAGCCCCTTATGGATCTAAAGAAAGATCCCATGTGTGCATCCAAAACCAAAATGGCCGAAAGTACAGTCATTGCAGATGAAGTCTTTCGCCTTCCTCTGTAAGGTTCCTGACCTCTATAAATTGAGAATAG
The DNA here is from genome assembly GCF_048772815.1 of Callospermophilus lateralis. NCBI lineage: Eukaryota > Metazoa > Chordata > Mammalia > Rodentia > Sciuridae > Callospermophilus > Callospermophilus lateralis. Next base: position 770,805 of record NW_027514416.1, read on the forward strand.
GGAAGATACACCAAGCCAATTGATGTCTCCTTTTGGAAAAATTGTACCACCAATGAGAGCATCAGCAAAATTACCCCAACACTACCACAAGTCGCTGCACCAACAGATAGTTCACAATGCATACATGTTAGTTCATAGTGCATACAAGTGATACATATTCCAGGCAAGTTCTACAAGCAGTTCAGTGATGGCTATTGCAGAAGCTGTAGATTGGTTTTATCTTTGTCTTCACCAGCACTGGGTTGAAGATTGGAATTCTGGCAATAATGGCTAAAGAAAAAATTACTTATCATTCCAGAAGGCACTAAAAAACCCAATTATCTTAACAATTTACATTATCTTGAAGAGAATTATTAAATATAATGAAAAGGAAAGGTGAAAGTCAACAAACAGTTCTGCTAATCTCCTTTTATTGTTCACATATTAAAACAATCCTCAACAGTTGTTTACCCAATTTAAATTAAACTATTTAAATCACGTGAATAAAAAAAAAATTTGGATCCATTTTTTCATGAGCGCACATCATATATGATATATGGATATATGTACATTCAAACATAAAACACAAAACACAAGTGTGCACAAATAATATAATATATACAACACATAACATAATAGTAAAGGCCTTATAACTTTTTACAGGTGAAATCACCATTGGAATGTCTAAAAACTCTATAGTCAAAAAATAGAACTGATCAGCAAAACATTAACCTAGGTCTGTATGAGCTCAAAAAAAAAAATAAATAAAAAATAGAACTTCATGATGTGGGAAAGGGCAATAATAAAATAGATATTGAAAAAAGCATCCTGGTTCTGTCGCAGATGTAAGGATAGCCAAACTGGAGTTTTGGATATCAGCTGTTATGAATTTGAGCCAAATCATCTTCTTTTTGGTCAATAGAAATCACTTTAGTTAATTTCTCTGGAATCCATATTGCCTGCTGTTCTTCCTGTGGAAACACACAAACAGACCCCTGACTAAAGACAATCACTGGGTCAGGACTTTAGTTAATCTCTCCAAAATCCAAATCAGCTGCTGTTCTTCCTGTGGAAACACACAAACAGACGCCCGACTCCAGACAATTACTGGGTCAACAATTTTCCATTGTCCTATTAGAATATCCTTCCAAAGTACGTTGGGCTTATGCACATTTTTTGGAAACATATGCCTTTCCACAGCACTAAGTCCTGATGAATCCAAGTTTAAAATTTTAGAGTAAAAAGCGTTAATTTAAGTTTATCTTTGGGGAATATATACCCCTTCTCAATTCCGTCTTTGTGCTTTAATAAGTACATTTTTATTTTTTGATGTGCTCTTTCAACTATGCCTTGTCCCTGTGGATTGTATGGGATTCCTGTTATATGAATAATGCCAAATGATGAGCAAAATTGTTTAAAAGAGTTAGAAGTGTAACCGGGGGCATTATCTGTTTTTAACTGTTTTGGAATGCCCACAGTGGCAAAATTTTGTAAGCAATGAGCTATAATATCTTTAGTTTTTTGCTCCAGCATGAAGGGAGCCCATTAAAAATCCAGAACAAATATCAACTGTAACATGCAAATATTTAAATTTTCCAAATTCTGGCAAGTGTGTGACGTCCATCTGCCAAATATGGTTAGGTATCAATCCTCTAGAATTGACTCCAAGATTAACTTGTGGTAAAAAGGTCACACAATTTTGACATTGTTTTATAATTTGTCTAGATGTTCCTTAGTTTTTTTGAAATGCTTTTGTAAAGTATAAGCATTGACATGGAACTTTTTAAGAAAATTTATTGCTTCTTCTAGTGTAAAGAAAATATGTATGTATGTCAATTGTAGTTTTATCTGCTAAATCATTGCCCAAACTAAGGGCTTTAGGCAATCCTGTATGTGCCCTGATATGTCCTATAAAGAATGGATCTTTTCTGTCCCAGATTAGACTTTATAGTGGAAAGCAAAGAGAAAACAGTAGAGAAAGGGGAAATCCTACCAGCATCTTCAAGGGATACTATAGCATTAACTATATACTGACTATGGAAAAATAAATTAAATACAGAATCTTTAAAAATCACAAAAGCTTGTAATACTGTACTAAGCTCTACCTTGTGAGCTGATTGTTTTGGTACTAAAAATATAAAAGTTGGATCAGGTGTAACTATTGCTGTTGTACCATTATTTAACCCATCGGTGAATATATTTGGAGCATTCATGATAGGTGTTTTCTTGTCATTTTTGGAAAAATTACAGGATGCGATGACCAAAAAGACAATAAAAGATAAGATGGTAAGTGGTTATCAAATGAAACATTAGATTTACACACGATTATTGCCCAAGTATTTAACTAATTAGCTAATTCATCAATTTGATTCATAGTGTATGGAGTAATAATTTTATTGGGTGAAATTCCACACACACTCTTTTTGCTGCTTTTATTCCTATGAGTATTAATTCTCCCTCAGCCTCAGGATAGCAAGTAATAATAGTGTTAGAAGAATAAGATAAATGTATCCATAATAATGGACCTTCTTCCCAAAATACTCCTGTAGAAATATTTTCTTTGTTGTTAGTACAATAAATAATAAATGCAAAATTATATCAACTCTATCCAAAAGCATATTTCCCATATATGTTTCAATAATTTTTATTGCTTTTCTTGCCTCAGGCGTTAACATTCTGAGTGAATTTGGATCTCATGGTCCTTTTAGGATATTAAATAAAGGTCCCAACTCTCCTGTTGGTATACCTAGATGAGGCCTTATCCAATTTAAGTCTCCTAATAACTCTTGAAAGTCATTAATTGATTTCAGTTGATCTACTCGTATTTGAATTTTTGGTTGACTGACCATGGTTGAGGATAATAGAGCTACTAAATAATTAATTGGAAAATTTAATTGTATTTTACCTATTGCTATCTCTAGGTTATAATTTTTTAATACGTTTGTAAGTGTGGCATACCATTCTAGCAATGGGTTTTTAACTTTGTGTGCTAATAATACATCATCCATATAGTGAAAAATTTGTATTTCAGGAATTTGATTTCTAAGTGGCTGGATTACTTTGTTAACATAAATTTGACGAATAGTTGGGCTGTTAGCCATCCCTTGAGGGAGTACTTTCCACTCATATCTCTTGTCAGGACCTTCATGATTCAGTGCAGGTATAGTAAATGCAAAACTTGGAATATCCTCAGAATGAATTGGAATTGAAAATAAAACGATCTTTAATATCTACAATGAAAACATACCAAGTTTTTGGCAAAGCACACAATTGAGGAATCTCTGATTGAGCAGGTCCCATAATAACCATCCCATTATTAATGGCTCTTAAATCTTGCAATAATCTCCATTTACCAGATTTCTTTTTAAGGACAAAAATGAGAGTATTATGGGGAGACACAGAAGGTTGTATATGTCCTTCCGCTAATTGTTGTTTGACCAGGTCATGGGCTACTTGTATCTTTTCTTTAGTCAGGGGCCACTGAGGAACCCATACTGGTCTTTCTGATTTCCAAGTAATATTTATTGTCTCAGTGGCCCTTTCTGAATATCCAACCCATATCTATCTGTTCCTTGATCTTTTTGTATTGGTGCTGCTATACCTTGTTCTTGCTTTTCTAATCTTTTTCCTTTCCTAAAATCTTGTCTAGCCATAATAGTGGGTGAATTTTGATTGATGTTATTTGTTAATGTCAAACCTAATTGATCTAGGACATCTCATCCCCATAAATTTACGGGAAGATGTTCCAATACATATGGCTGTATAGTTCCTTCACATCCTTCAGGATCCTTCCAATCTAATACCGTTGCACTTTTATGGGGATTAGTCGCCACTCCTAGGCCTCGAAGCATTTGAGTGGCTTGTTGTAATGGCCAATGTTTTGGCCATTCTTGACGACAGATGATGCTAAGGTCTGCACCTGTATCCAGTAGCCCATTGAATTCATGTCCTTGAATATTTAGTTTTAGCATGGGGCGAGAATATAAATTTAAAGAAAGCATAGCCCAATCTACACCTGTGGAGCCTAATTCCTTGGAACCTCTTTCTACAGCATAACTGTAAAATTTATCATGTGGGCTGGGTATTATTAGTAATTGTGCTATTCTATCTCCTGGAGAAATTACTGATATACCCTTTGGAGAACTGGCTATAATTTTTATTTCACCTTCATAATCGGGATCAATTACCCCAGGACTCATCATAAGTCCTTTTAGAGTAGAAGAGCTGCATCCCAATAATAAGCCTACTGTTCTTTTGGGAAGAGGTCGTTTCACCCCTGTGGGAATGATTTGTACTCCCAACTCTGGAGTTAGTATTGATCTGGCGGAGGCACAGATGTCCAACCCTGCGCTCCCTCTGGTTTGTATGATGAGGGATCTGATGAACAATGTGTCGTGGGCACTACACTGATGGGGTTGCTGGTTTCCTCCAGTGCTCCATATATTTGCGGTTTCGGGCCCCAGAGCATTGGGCACCCCTGTCCATTTTTTGGCAATGGAGCCGGATGCCTTTCTTCATGATATCGTGGATAAACACCTGGTGCTTGTTTGTTTTTTGATAATGAAGTACCCTCTATGGTGGTTTGAGAATGGTATTCATTAGCCCAATGTCTCCCTCTACGTCATCGTGGCCAAATACCCGGTATTCTAGTCCTTTGATACCTAGTTTTGTTAAACCCTCCTCCTATGGGGCAAATCCTTTTAAAAAGTCCTGTTTGTTCACAATTGTAGCATGTTCTTGGCCTGTCTTCTAAAGCCTGTTTTACTAAAGCTGCCACAATTTGCCCTTTTTCATTAATGTCTCTGGCATCTAAAGCCTGTTTTATTACAGCTGCCACGACTTGCTCTTGTTCATTAATGTCTCTACCAAATTTAATAAATGTGTTTAAATCTTCATGTTTCCATGGTCTAATGATACCTCTGCAGCAATGATTCGCTTGGTCATAAGCCAGTTGTTTTAATAATGGCATTGCTTGTTCTGTATTTCCAAAAACTCTGTAGCTGTATCAATAAGCCTATCTACAAATCCAGCGTAAGATTCATTAGCTCCTTGTATTACCTTAGATAATTGACCTTGTAAACCTCCATGTCCTTGTAAAGTCTTCCATGCCCTAACTGCCTCTACAGCAATTTGTGCGTATATGCCAGGATCATATGGAATTTGTTGTTGCTGATCCTCATAAGGTCTCTTTTCTAACAACAAATTTAGATTTCTCTGAGGATAACCAGCTGCTGCATTTCGCCTAGACATCTCTTTGCAAAATTCCTCATTGGCAACCTTCCATAATAGGTATTGACCTCCATTTAGCACAGCTTTACACATATTAGCCCAATCTGCTGGCGTCATGTTCAAGGTGTTAATGGATTCGACCAAGCTTACAATGAAGTGTGCTTGAGGACCATATGTTGTTACAGCCTCTTTTAGCTGCTTCACTATTTTGGAATTTAAAGCATGGTGAATTTGCTGCCCTCCTACCTCAAATACAGGGCATGTTAATACTTGAGATCCTGTCTCAGGATCCGAACTATCAACTGTTGGGGTTGGGGGCCTCCCAGCACATGGAGGTGGCCTTGTTAGTTGGACATTTACATCCTCTGGTGACAGAAAGGTGTTAGTAGCAGTCTCCTTTTTTAACTTTGCCCCTGATTGCTTTTAATGCTCTAAACTTGGTTCCTCTATCTTTGTCTGAACTGAAGGCTTTGGACTAAGCAAACCAGATATGAACGTCCACAATGGCAATGTGCCAACTGGCATAGACCCTCAGCTGCTCTTTTCTAATCCTTTTAAATCTTCACCATGATGGTTCCATTGTGATATATTTAATGACTCCTCCTTCAAAAGCCATGGGCTACATTTTTGTATTGTATCAACAAATGCCCTGACTGTCCTTGATATTTCTGAGATGCCTCCTTTCTCTAACAATTTATTTAACACTCTTTCAGTTTTTTTTTACTAATTTCTGATCCCGTATTTCTATTATAATACAACCCAACAAGATGACGCCAAACAAAACTGAGACAGAATGAATTAAAAAGGGAATAACAAAAAGTCATTATAGCCTTTCTATTCTCCTGACATGTGCATCCGTCCTTTATACCTATCTGTTCCTCAGACGTAAATAGTTTTTTCTCAGATGTGAGTGGTTTTTCTTCCGTCCCACTCATCTCCAGGAACAGGCAACTTAAAACAAAAGTGAAGCAAAACAAAGGAGTCATCTTAAAATGGCTACGCATCCTTTCACCTTGCCCACAGGGGCAAGCAGTTTACCTTATCACTTACCCTCAGTCGTTCCCCATGTGAGCCACCAAATGCTGCAGTCTGGCTGGGCATGATTCAGGAGCCACTTGTCAAAAAAAAAAAAAAAAACTAACTTTATTTTTAGAACCACACACGGCAAACAAAACAACTCCTCAGGAAAAACCCTCAGAGCCCAACTGCCACTACTGGCTTCCTTGTAAAGTCTCTCTCACACACACAAGCCTCTCCACCTGCCACAATCCTACTGCTCTTGAGGCCGATTGGCTGGGTGGAGCCAAAAAAGTTCCCCAAGTAGCAGCTCCATGGTCTGAAAGGGCAGGGAAACAGCCCAATGAGCATCACCACAGAGGAGCCAATCAGCTAGATGATGCTGAGGTCGCTGTGAGCCAATAATCAGCCGGCAGCTGGAAATTTGCTGGCAGCTGGAAGTTTGCTGGGGCCCCTTCAGCTGTGGCACTCAACAAATTCCTGTCTCATTTCTCTGTAGCCTATTCAGCACATGTATTTTAATATGCACATATACTATCCTATCTGTTATCACATGTACATTTTTGTGAGGTGGCTGACTTGGCAGATACAAATTATGAGAAGAGATCACTCCTCCTAAACATTGTTGGAACTGAAAATTCAAAATATGGGTGAGCTTCCTAGTAGAACAAAATTATACATAAATCCATTTTCAGTGAAATAAATATTTTTGCATCTGTGGATGACATATATATTTCATGATGAATTTTGATTGGAATACACACTCTACAAAATTTTCAAAATATGAAATATATGAGTCTTATTATACACTCCTTAAAATCATTCATATTCATGTATGTGGATTTATGATCAACTTTTCACAAGATAATTCTCAGAAATATTCATCAACCTGAAATACATATTTGTTACCTAGTACTGAAAGATAACTTCAGTGGATGGTGCATACAAATCCTAATATTTCTACAGTAATACCCAGTTTAATATCAATGCAAGTAGTTTCCTATGGGACATGATGTGTATTTTCGGGTTCATTTTTATTCAACAGTGGTACATTACTATTTTCTCAGTTTATGCACATCATAGGATATATATTTCATCCACAAGTTCACAAATTTATAGGCATTTGTTTCAATTTCAATCACTTCCTGCTTCAGAACACATATATTCCTCCAGATTTTTTGACTGGTCTTTTCATGAGACTTCTTTTCAAACACATTATTTTCGATTTCCATAATCACTTTTGAAGCAAAACTCACACATTCTTCTTGATAAACCATAACCCTAATATTACCGTTAGATTTATGACTGGTTATAATGAATGTATGTATATCAATTTAAGATTTCCTTTACATTTTCAGATATTAATTAAATCAATTATTTAAAGTTGGAACCAGTTACATTATTTGTTCACAGTATGGTCTATTCATGCATTATTTCTATATTCATAGACACATGGTACACCTCTTTGTTCCCCCAATACGAATTTATACGTCTTCAAAATATTGCTCCCAGTAATGGTGGAAGAAATACTCATGTCACCTAATCTACATATACATTTTATCACAGTAACATTCTGGACACAGAAAACAAAGGTCACTCTTATGATTGTACCAAAGCCTAAAAGGAAAGTGAGCATGCATTACTAAAAACATCCATGTCCAGGTTGCCTAATGCTCTCAAATGTAAATCCTATTGTTGACTATATATTTGTTTCTTCCTAAGATTATATATTCAATCTCAAGCCTGTTGAAAATATCTCATCCTATCCCTCACTTTAAACTTTGCCTGATTTCTTAAAGTCTCTATTGACATCTGCTTTCCTACATATTTTCCCCAGTTCTCATTGTGACTGACTCTTCACATGTGCTGATATTTACATTCACTCTCTACTTGAAAACCTATTGCTAGAGAACTTTTTGTCCAAATCCTATACTCATTCTTGTTTCTAAACCTAGCAACTATCTTCCTAATCCTACGGACTTTCTTTTTTTAATTGGATGTTCTCTTCAACATTCAATCATCCAAGGTACAAGGTCCTATGCCATTGAATATCAATTTATCTGAGACATCTGGGCAGGACATAACTCAAAGCTAAGTAACCCACTCAAGGGCCCAATGCCCTTCTGGGCTTCAAATTGTACCTAGATTTCTGTTTTCATACTTGTATTTCACCTATATATTATTGTAAATATCCCAGTCTCCCAATACCATTATTCATCCTTCAGAATGATTCCTAACCAAAATCGAATATGTTATTAATGCTAACCATAGACTTTTCCCTCAATCTAACTTTACACGTGAGCTGGGAGAGTGTGATCAGGAAAGTCTCAGTGGAGAAACCCTGCTTTGGGCCATTTGCTTACCTATTGTTCTGTTGCCAGGAATATCAGGAAGTTCTTTGCCTCAGGTCACCCCTTTGTGAAGCCTGAAGAAAGCTGTTTTCAAACGGAAATGAATGAGCATCACTTGTGGCTCTTTGGGTCAAATGAGTTCTTCAAGCCATGAAGAGGTGCTTGGGTTTTCTCATGACGCCAAATCACATAAAGAATCTATACCTATCAGTCAGTAGTAGTCAGTCAATATTGCTCCTAAAAATGGTGGAGAAATACTCATGTCAAATGATCTACATATATATATATTTAATCACAGAAATATTCTGGGCACAGAATTCAAAGTTCACATTTATGATTGTACCAAAGCCTAAATGGAAAGTGAACATGGATTACTAAAAATATCATGTCCAGGTTGCCTAATGCTCTCAAATGTAAATCCTATTGGTGACTACATATTTGTTTCTTCCTAATATAATATATTCAACCTCAACCCTGTTGAAAATGTCTAATCCTATCACTCACTATATACTTTGCCTGATTACCTAATGTCTCTATTTATATCTGCTTTCCTACATATTTTCCCAATTTCATCATTGTGACTGACTCTTCACATGTGCTGACATTTAAATTCATTCTCTAACCGAAAACCTATTGCTAAAGAACTTTTGTTGCAAATTCTACATGCACTCTTCTTCCTAATCCTAACTACTATCTTTCTAATCCTACTGACTATCCCTTTTTGACTGGATGTTCTTTTCTACATTCAATCATCCAAGGTACAAGGTCATATGCCATTGTATATCGATTTATCTGAGACATCTGTTCAGAAGTTAATTCAATGCTAAGTATCCCAAGCAAGGGCCCAATGCCCTTCTGGGCTTCAAATCATACTTAGATTTCTGTGTTCATGCATACATTTCACCTCTATATTGTTATAAATATCGCAGGTTCCCAATACCATTATTCACCCAGCAAAATGATTCCTAACCCAAATCGAACCTGTTATTAACCCTAACCATACAGTATTCCCTCAATCTTACTTTACAGAAAAGCAGGGAAAGAGTTGGTCTTATAATACTGGAATGTAATGGATCTTCCACCTGGTGATAACCTCAAATGTCCATGGCGAAATGATCCCTGGAGAATATGTAGGCAGCTATGAAGGACCTGAGAGAGCAAAAGGCATCTTCCATGGCAAACGGCTTGGTCAGGATAAAGGGTTGTGTCTGAATCAGCTTCTATTCTTAAAGCAGAGAACATGAGCCAACCCAGGCCTGTGTGTAGATCTGTTCCTGGGAGATTATGGTTGATATACAATTCAAACTTGTTAAAGTGTCACAGGAATTAGGGCCAGCCTCCATCTCATGGGAACCTTGGAAGCAACGTTTGGACAAAGTGGTTGCCAAGAGAGTGACCTCATTCAGTTCCTGAAGGAGGAACTAAAAACAGTTCCATCACACCTCAGTGGTGATGGAACTCTCTGAACTTGGGATCCAGGATGCCAGGCACCCATAGCCAGTCCCAGTCCCAGTCCCAGTGGTCTCACTTGTTTGGATTTACAAAGACAGAGTCAGTCTTTCTTGGTACCTACAGATGTGAGGAAGGCCAAATGCAAGAAAGCTGTGAAGCAGAGCTTTTCCTGAGAAAGCAAGTAGAGGCTCCGCTGGCTCCTGACAACTTCACGGAGTTGGCCAAGGAGACCAGATCTAAGACAGGACAGGCCATTTCGGGGGAACATTATTGGCCCACAAGTCAGAGGACCCTCCGGATAGTCACAGACCTACCTGGGCGTGCCTTTTTGTTTGTGGTTATGAGTTTGTGGTCTTGTGTCATGTTCTTAGAATAGGTAGAAAAGTAGGTTTGTTTAGTTTGGAGTGGACTGTTTCTAGTAAGTCGTTCGACAAGGCGAGTGTTTCTATGTCTGTGTATCACATTGTGTCAGGGGTTGTAGACATTAAAAAAAATGCATCAATGGATGTGTCCTATCTAGTAGAAAGCTTCACAGCATTTATCCAGCCAAATTGATGAATGGACTGTAGCTTGCCTTATGGATGGGCAACACCTACTATCTTTCTAAGTTCCTGTTTTCTTCCTGAATTCTGGCCACTCTCCAGAATAAGCCCATGGTTTTGTGTCCAAGATATGTACCCCCTCCAAACTCTGTAACATGGCCATGAACTGGATAGCTGAAGTGAATGGCGAGCATCTCAGAAAACTCAGATATCAGTGTGACCAGGAAAGTCTCAGTGGAGAAACCCTGCTTTGGGCCTTTTGCTTACCTATTGTTCTGTTGTACTGAATGTCAGGAAGGTCTTTGACTCAGGCCATCCCTTTGTGAAGCCTGAAGAAAACAGTTTTCAAATGGAAATGAATGGGTATACCTGTGGCTCTTTGCTTAATTGCTTTGGAAAGGGATTGTCTGAATCAGCCCCTTGGCCCTGTGTGAGGCTGTGGCTTAGATTCTCAACACCTGATGGATTTAAAGAAATTTCCCATGTGTGCATCCCAAACCAAAATGGCCAAAAGAGCAGTCTTTGGGATGAAGTCTCTCGCCTTCCTCTGTAAGGTTCCTGACCTCCATCAAGTGAGAATAGGGATTCTTTGAGTGAAATGAATTTTTCCAACTTACAGAGGCTAGGCTATAGGTGCTTGGGTTTTCCATGACTAAAATTCAAATAAAGATTCTAAACCCCACGGTCAGTTGGCCTCAAATTGGAGAAGTGGACCTGAATTAATGACAGGAGTATTTGATTACTCCAGGTTCACAGCAAGTGTCCAGGCCACCCTGACTTTAGGCAAATGAGAGGAAAGGGAACATATTTTGGACACTGTCTTGGTCTGCGCACCTCATGGAAACCTCCAGCCAGTGGTTATGATGAGTGTCTATATAAAAGAAGATGAGGGCCATATGGGAGTGTTTTGGTTTTAACTGTGGTCATTTGTGTGGTGGTTGGAAGAGATGACTTTGTCCACCTGGGCTTGAACTCTGGTGTGATTCCCCTTAGAGACTGAGTTTTAGAACTGACCTCAGAGAAGTATTGCAATAAATAGTGTTGCAATTTTAGGAGGCCATGCATGAGAATCGCCCTTGGAAAATGAGATCTATTCCCAGTATGGCTTTCCACAGAGCTTGGGAAATCTAAGCCACGATATCCCAATATTTTATTCTTAAAGACTTTGCAGCCATAGTTGAGATTCCAAACACTCATGGACCTCACATTTTAGACCTCAATGGTCCTGGATTCATGTGACCTTTTGGCCACTCTTTGGAAAGGCTTGCCTGTGAGAGTTCTCCAGAGCTTTCATTTAAATGAGCTTCCTCACCATTTAATGGTTCCTGAATGAATTGAAACCCACAGTGCCTCAAATTTCATCTTTGAAAAATGGTGATATAAATACCATGAAACTTTTGAAATTCCCATGACCAGGTGGCACTGGAGAACCTGTGGATGTCCGGTTGCTGATCATGAGTGTACCAGACAGGGCCTTGATTGACTGGGTTTCGTGATAATGGTGTAGAACAGAGATGCCAATAAGTTGGAGCCTGCTGAGTAGTGAGTGTAGAGCAGTGGACTGTAGGTGTGTGAATAAATATTTTTGGTAGGACCACCTGGATCTGCCATTGGCTTCCAAAGACATGTGACTTGCATGGTGCAGCCAGCAGATCCTTATATGTAAAGGCATCTTGTTATATGGAGAGGTTTCAGGGCAATGTTCAGAATCAGGTTGCTATAGTCAAGGGGAAAACTATTTGGAATAGAAGCATGGTTTGTACATTCTCTTGGAGACCTTGACAAACCACACGTGACAGAACTCCCTCCAGCATTTTGTCCCAGTTCAACTCCTTGTATTTCGTGAAGCCAATGTCAAACTCCCAGTGCAGCAGTAAGAAACACCACTAAAAGTGGAGGATGACCATCTGACTTCACAGACAACACGGGGAGACACTTAGCTCCCACTGGCCACAGTTTACCGACAAAGAGAGAATTCATAACTGCTGTCTCATGTTCATTAGAAAATAAGAAACCATGTAATCCAGGTCACATAAATGCAGACCCAGATTTGATGGGGTCACTACAAATGAAGCTAATTCTCCTAACAATTACATATATTTCATGTGCCCAACCTCAGAGGAAGTTTCTCAAGAAGTCTTTAGGCCAGCACAGCTCCATGTTTGTGGAGTATTTACTCTCTCCCTTACTTTTGGAAACTGTTCTACCACCTCCAGTGTTGTGAACTCCTGAGCATTTTCCATTCCACATATGTATTCACATATTTTCTAACTCCTCTCAACTAATTGTGTCTTACTTGGAGCAATGGTTATGTCAAGGCTTCGTTCTGGATGAGAGTGGGAAGATTTTTGTGTAGCACATGTTTGCATACACATTAGATTCATTTTCCTATTTTCCATTTGAAATACTGAATCCCTGACACTAACCCATACCCTACTAGACTCTGACTACTAATCTTAATATAATGGAGAAAAAGAAACCTAACTAAATAGAAATACAGGCCTTTCATAGGAAGCATGGTGTATGCTTGGATTTGCCTTCTGCTTTATCAAGAGTATGTGTTATAAATCTAGTCAAGTTTTCATTGTAGTATTTTTCCCTGAGCTTTTAAAGTTAACATATATGTAAATTCCTGTCTCTCTTTTTCTGTAGCCTATTGAGTACATGTATTTTTTTAAGCATATATAGTATCCTACCTGGTAACACACGTATATTCTTGTGAGCTCAATGACTTTGGATATAAAAATTGTGAGAAGAGATTACTTCCCCTAAATACTGATGGAACTGAAAATTCAACCTATGGGTGAGCTTCCTAGTGAAAAACATTATACATAAATCCATGTTCAGTAAAATGAATATTTTTGGATACGTGGATGTATTATATTTCGTGATGAATTTCAATTGGCATATATATTGCTAAATATTAATGTGTGTGTGTGTGTGTGTGTGTATATATATATATATATATATATATATATATATATATATATATACTCTCCAGATTTTCCAAAATATGAACTAAGTGTGTCTTATTATACATTCCCTAAATTCATTCATGTTCCTGTATGAGTCAGTCTTTCTTGGTACCTACAGATGTGAGGAAGGCCAAATGCAAGAAAGCTCTGAAGCGGGGCTATTCCTGGGAAAGCAGGTAGTGGCTCACCGCTGGCTCCTGACAAATTCACAGAGTTGGCCAAGGAGACCAGATCTGAGACAGGACAGGCCATTTTGGGGGAACATAGTATGGCCCAAAAGTCAGAGGACACTCCGGATAGTCACAGACCTACTTCGGGGAAGGAGGTGCCTTTGTGGGTGTGGGTTTGGGTTTGTGGTTTTGTCTAATGTTCTGAGAATAGGTAAGAAAGGCGGTTTGTTTAGTTTGGAGTGAACTGATTCTAGTAAGTCGTTTGACACGGCGAGTGTTTCTAGGTCTGTGTATTCCACCGTGTACGTGGTTGTAGACTTTAGAAAACAGAAAGCTTCAATTGATGTGTCCTGTGTAGTAGAAAGCTTCCCAGCATTCATACTTCCCAATTTATCAATGGACTGCGGCTTGCCTTATCAATGAGCAACCCCTGATATCTTACTAAGTTTCTGGTTTTTTTTCTGAATCCTGGCCACTCTCCAGAATATGCTCATGATATTGTTTCCAAGATATGTACCACCTCCAAACTCAGTGACATGGCCATGTACTTGATAGCTGAAGGGAATGGGGAGCGTCCCAGAAAACTCAGATATCTGTGATCAGGAAAAGTCTCAGTGGAGAAACACTGCTTTGGGCCTTTTGCTTACCTATTTTTCTGTTGCCCTGAATGTCAGGATGATCTTTGCCTCAGGCCACCCATTGGGAAGCATAAAGAAAACAGTTTTCAAATGCAAATGAATGGGCATCACATGTGGCTCTTTGCTTAATTGCTTTGGAAAGGAATGTGTCTGAATCAGGCTATAGGTCCTCTGTGAGGCTGTGGCTTAGATTGTCAGCACCTGATGCATCTAAAGAAAGATCCCATGTGTGCATCATAAACTACATTGGCTAAAAGAGCATTCATTGTGGAAGAATTCTCTCGCCTTTCTCTGTAAGGTTCCTGACCTCCATCAAGTAAGAATACGAACCTTTGGTTCAAATAAGATCTTCAAAGCCCTGCAGAAACTAGCCCATAGGTGCTTGGGTTTTCAACTGAATCCAAATCACATGAAGAATCTATACCTGGTGCTGGGGATGTGGCTCACGCCCTAACGTGCTCGCCTGGCATGCGTGCGGCCCGGGTTCGATCCTCAGCACCACATACAGACAAAGATGTTGTGTTCGCCAAATACTAAAAAAGAAAAGTATTAAAATTCTCTCTCTCTCCCCGTCTTTCTCACTCTCTCACTCTTTCTAAAAAAAAAAAGAATCTATACCTGACAGTCAGTAGGCCTCATATTGGAGAAGCAGAGCAGTATTAACAGCAGGCCTATTTGATCATTCCTGGTTCCCAAGATGGGTGTCCAGGCCAACATGTCTTTATGCAAATGAGGGGCAAGGGAGGTTATTTTGGACACTGTCTTGTGCTGCACCCCTCATGGAAAACTC
The DNA here is from genome assembly GCF_048772815.1 of Callospermophilus lateralis. Classification (NCBI taxonomy): domain Eukaryota; kingdom Metazoa; phylum Chordata; class Mammalia; order Rodentia; family Sciuridae; genus Callospermophilus; species Callospermophilus lateralis. The sequence goes on from NW_027514416.1 coordinate 785,948, forward strand.
CAGCCAGAGGTTATGATGAGTGTCTGTATGGACGAAGATGAGGGCCATGTGGGAGTGTTTTGGTTTAAATTGTGATCATTTGTGTGGCAGTTGGAACAGATGCCTGGGTCCACCTGGACTTGAACTCTGGTGTGATTCCCCTTAGAGAATGAGTTCTGGAACAGACCTCAGAGAAGTACTGGCATAAATTGTGTTGGGATTTTATGAGGCCACGCATGAGAGTCACCCTTGGAAACTGAGATCTTGGCCCAGGGTGGCTTTTCCCAGAGCACTTGGAATCTCAGCCAGGATATCACATGATTTTATTCTGAAAAACTTGGCAGCCATAATTGAGAGTCAAAACACACATGGACATCACATTGTAGACCTCAATAGGCCTGGATTCATGTGACATTTTGGCCACTGTTTGGGAACCTTCCTGTGAGGGTTCTCCAGAGATTTCATTGAAATGAGCTTCCTCACCATTTAATGGTTCCAGAATAAATTGAAACCCACAGTGCCTCCAACTTCCTCCTTGAAAAGTGGCTAGATAAATACCATGAAATTTTTAAAATTCCCATGACCAGGTGGCACTGGAGAATCTTTGGATATCCTGAGGATGATCATGAGTATAAGAGTCAGTGCCTTGATTGACTGGTTTTTATGAAGATGGTGCCGAACAGAGATGCCAAGAAGTTGAAGCCTGCTGAGGAGTGGGCATAGAGCAGTGGTGGGCAGGTGTGTGATAAAACATCTGTGGTGGGGCCATGTGGATCTCCCATTGGCTTCCAAATGCCTTGTGACAGACATGGTGCAGCCAGCAGTCCCTTCTATGTAAAGGCATCTTGTTATATGGAGAGGTTTCAGGGCAATGTTTTAGAATCGGGTTGCTATGGTCATGGGGGCAAGCTATGTGGAATATAAGCCTGGTTGATGCATTCTTCTGCAGACCCTGACCTACCACAGGTGACAGATCTCCCTCACGCACTGGGTAACAGTTTAATTCTTTGTATTTCGTGAAGCAAATACAAAAATTCCATTTCAGCAGCAAGAAACACCACAAAAAGTGAAGGATGCCCAAATGGCTTCACAGTCCACATGTGGATACACTTAGCCCCCCGTGGCCACAGTTTACCCTAAAAGAGAGAATTCAACATTGCTGCCTCATGTTCATTGGAAATAAGAAACCATGACCTCCAAGTCACATAGATGCAGACCCAGATTTGATGGTCTCACTACAAAGAAAGCTAAAATTCCCAACAACAACATATATTTCAAGTGCCCAACGTCAGAGGCAGATTCTCAAGAAGTCTTTAGGCCAGCAGAGCTCCATGGTTGTGGAGTGTTTACCCTGTCCCTTACTTTTGGAATCTCAGAAGGGAGGAAGATACACCAAGCCAATTGACGGCTCCTTTTGAAAAAATTGTACCACCAATGACATCATCAGCAAATATAACCCAACACTACCACAAGTTGCTGCACAAACAGATAGTTTACAATGCATACATGTGAGTTCACAATGTGTCCAGGCAAGTTCTGCAAGCAGTTTAGTGATGGCTATTGCAGAAGCTGTAGATTGGTTTTATCTTTGATTTCACCAGCACTGTGACAAAGATAGAAATTCTGGCAATAATGGCTAAAGAAAAAATTATGTAACATTCCAGAAAACACTGAAATAAAACAATTTTCTTAACAATTTACATTGTCTTGGAGAGAATTATTAAATATAATGAAAAGGAAATGTGAAAGAAAACAAACAGATCTGTTAACCTCCTTTTTTGTTCACATTTTAAAACAATCCTCAACAGCTGTTTACCCAATTTAAATTAAACCATTTAAATAATGTGAATAAAAAAATATTTGGATCAATTTTTTCATGAGCCCTCATCATATATGATATATGGACATATGAACATTCAAACATATAACACAAAACACAAGTGTGCACACATAATATAATACATACAACTCATAACCTAATAGTAAAGGCCTTATAACTTTTTACATGTGAAATCTCCATTGCAATGTTTAAAAACTCTATTGTCAAAAAATAGAACTGATCACCAAAACATTAAACTAGGTATGTATGAGCTCAAAAAAACAAAATAAAATGTGGGAAAAGGCAATAATAAAATAGATATTGAAAAAAGCATCCTGGTTCTATCTTAGATGTAAGGGTAGCCAAACTGGAATTTTGGATATCAGCTGATATGGACTTGAGTCAAATCATCTTCTTTTTGTTCTGTAGAAATCGCTTCTGTTAATCTCTCTGGAATCCAAATCGGCTGTTGTTCTCTCTGTGGAAACACACAAACAGGCCCCTGGCTCCAGACAATCATTCGGTCAGGACCTTGGTTAATCTCACTGGAATCCAAATCGGCTACTGTTTTTCCTGTGGAAACAGACAAACAGACCCCCGACTCCAGACAATTACTGGGTCAGGACCTTTCCATTGTCCTGTTAGAATATCTTTTCAAAGAACCTTGGGCTTATGCACATTTTTTGGACACATATGCCTTTCCCCAGCACTAAGTCCTGATGAATCCAAATTTTAAAAGTTTAGAATAAAAAGGGTTATTTTAAGTTTGTCTTTGGGGAATATATACCCTTTGCCAATTGCATCTTTTTTGCTTTAATAAGTACTTTTTAATAGTTTGATGAGCTTTTTCAACTATGCCTTGTCCCTGTGGATTGTATGGGATTAATGTTATATGAGTAATGCCAAATGATGACCAAAATTATTTAAAAGAGGTAGAAGTATAACCAGGGGCATTATCTGTTTTTAACTGTTTGGGAACGCCCACAGTGGCAAAATTTTGTAAGCAATGAGTGATAATATCTTTAGTTTTTTCTCCGGCATGAAGGGTGCCCATCAAAAATCCAGAAGAAGTATCAACTGTAACATACAAATATTTTAATTTTCCAAATCCTGGCAAGTGTGTGATGTCCATCGGCCAAATATGATTAGGTATCAATCCTCTAGGATTGACTCCAAGATTAACTTGTGGTAAAAAGGCCACACAATTTTGACATTGTTTTATTATTTGTCTAGCTTTTTCCTTAGTTATTTTAGAAGGCTTTTGTAAGGTATTAGCTTTGACATGGAACTTTTTACGAAAATTTATAGCTTCTTCTAGTGTAGAGAAAATATGTATGTCATGTGTACTTTTATTTGCTAAATCATTGCCCAAACTGATGGCTCCAGGCAATCCTGTATGTGCCCTGATATGTCCTATAAAGAATGGATCTTTTCTGTCCCAGATTATACTTTGTATAGTGGAAAGCAAGGAGAAAACAGTATAGGAATGGGAAATCCTACCAGCATCTTCAAGGCATACTATATCATTAACTATATGCTGACTATCAAAAATAAATTAAATACAGAATCTTTAAACATCACAAAAGCTTGTAATACTGCATTAAGCTCTACATTTTGAGCTGATTGTTTGGGTACTAGAAATGTAAAAGTTTGATCAGGTGTAACTATTGCTGCTGTACCATTATTTGATCCATCAGTAAATATATTTGGAGCATTCATGATAGGTGTTTTTCTTGTCAATTTTGGAAAAATTACAGGATGCGATGACCAAAAAGACAATAAAGGATTAGATGGTAAGTGATTATGAAATGAAACATTAGATTTGCACATGATTATTGCCCAAGTATTTAACTCATTAACTAACTCATCAATTTGATTCAGAGTATGTGGAGTAATAATTTTATTGGGAGCAATCCCAAGCACTCACTTTGCTGCTTTTATTCCTTTGAGTATTAATTGTCCTATAGCCTCAGGGTACCTAGTAAGAATAGTGTTAGGAGAATAAGATAAATGTATCTATAATAATGGACCTTCTTGCAAAAATACTGCTGTAGGAATATTTTTTGTTTGTAGATAATAAATAATAAAGGCAAACTTATATCAATTCTATCCAATTGCATATTTTCCATATATGTTTCAATGATTTTTAATGCCTTTCTTGCTTCAGGCGTTAACATGTACCGTGAATTGGGATATGATGGACCTTTTAGGATATCAAATAAATATCCCAACTCTCCTGTTGGTATACCTAGATAAGGCCTTATCCAATATATGTCTCCTAATAACTTTTGAAAGTCGTTATGTGATTTGAGTTGATCTACTTGTATTTGAATTTTTGGTGGCGGTACATGGTTGAGGATAATAGAACACCTAAATAATTAATTGGAAAATTTAATTGTACTTTATCTATTGCTATATCTAGATTATTTTTTAATAAGTTTGTAAGTGTGGCATAACATTCTAGCAATGTGTTTTTAGCTTTGTGTGCTAATAATACATCATCCATATAGTGAAATATTTGTAGTTCAGGATTTTGATTTCTAAGTGGCTTGATTACTTTGTTAAAATAAATTTGACACATTGTTGGGCTGTTAGCCATCCCTTGAGGCAGTACTTTCCATTCATATCTCTGATCAGAACCTTCATGATTCAGTGCAGGGATAGTAAATGCAAAACGTGGACTATCCTCAGGATGAATTGGAATTGAAAAAAAAAAAACCTTTAATATCTATAAGTAATTTTGTTAAACCCTCCTCCTATGGGCAATTCCTTTTAAAATGTCCTGTTTGTTCACAATTGTAGCATGTTCTTGGCCTGGCATCTAATGCCTGTTTTAGTGCAGCTGCCACAATTTGCCCTTCTTCATTAATGTCTCTGGCATCTAAAGCCTGTTTTACTGCAGTTGCCACGACTTGCTCTTGTTCATTAATGTCTCTACATAATTTAATATATGTGTTTAAATCTTCATGTTTCCATTGTCTAATTATATCTCTGCACCAACTATTCGCTTGCTCATAAGCCAGTTTTTTTAGTAATAGCATTGCTTGTTCTGTTTTCCCAGAACCTCTGGTACCTGTTTGAATAAGCCTATTGACAAATTCAGCATAAAGTTAATTAGCTCCTTGTATTACTTTAGATAATTGACCTTGTAAACCTCCAAGTCCTTGTAAAGTCTTCCATGACTTAATTGCATCTACAGCAATTTGTGCACATACACCAGAATCATATGCAATTTGTTGCTGCTGATCCTCATAAGGTCCCTTTCCTAACAACATATCTAGATTTCTCTGAGGATAACCAGCTGCTGCATTTCGCATAGCCGTCTCCTTGCAAAATTCCTCATTGTCAACCTTCCATAACAGGTATTGTCCTCCATTTAGCACAACTTTACACATATTAGCGCAATCCGCTGGCTTCATGTTCAAGTTGTTAAGGGTTTCGACCATGCTTACAGTGAAGTGTGCTTGAGGACCGTAGGTTGTTACAGCCTCTTTTATCTGCTTCACTGTTTTGAAATTTAAAGCATGGTAAACTCGCTGCCCTCCTACCTCAAATATAGGGCATGTTAATATTTGAGATCTTGTCTCAGGATCCCAACTATCAACTGTGTGGGTTGGGGGCTTCCCAGCATATGGAGGTGGCCTTGTTAGTTGGACACTTACGTCCTCTGGTGATAGAAAAGTATTAGTAGCAGTCTCCTGTAGAGGTGGTTCTGTTGGTTGGACACTTACACCCTCTGGTGATAGAAAGGTGTTAGTAGTAGTCTCCTGTTGTAAATTTCCCCCTGATGGCTTTTACTGTTTTACACTTTCTTTCTCTGTCTGACTAGCTTGAGAGGCCTTCTCTTTTACATGATTTTTTTCCTCTGTCTGACTGGTTCGAGAGACCTTCTCTTTTACTTGAATTTTTTCCTCTGTCTGACTAACTTGAGAGACCTTCTCTTTTACTTGAATCAATATGTCTTCTCCTTCCTCTACCATTGTCTGAACTGAAGGCTTTTGACTTAACAAACAAGATACGAAAGTCCACAATGGCAATGTGCCAACTGGCAGAGTCCCTGGGCTTTTCTTTTCTATTCTTTTTAAATCTTCACCATGATGGTTCCATTGTGATATATTTAACAACTCCTCCTTAAAAAGCCATGGGCTACATTTTTGTATTGTATCAACGTATGCCCTGACTGCTCTTAATTTTACTGGGATGCCTCCTTCCTCTAACAATTTACTTAACACTTTTTCAGTTTGTTTTTTTTTCTAATTTCTGATGCCATATTTCTACTATAATACAACCCAACAAGATAACACCAAACAAAACAGAGATAGAATGAAATAAAAATGGAAAAACAAAATATCATTATAGCCTTTCTCTCTATCTGTTCCTCAGACACAAATAGTTTTTCCTCAGATGTGAGCGGTTTTTCTTCCGTCTCACTCATCTCCAGGGACAGGCAATTTAAAGCAAATGTGAAGCAAAACAAAAGAGGAATCTTAAAATGGCTACCCATCCTCTTGTCCTGCCCTCAGGGGGGAGCAGTTTACCTTATCAGTTACCCTCAGTCGCTCCCCATGCGAGCCACCAAATGCTGCAGTCTGGCTGGGCACAATCAGGAGCCACTTTTCAAAAGAAAGCAACTTTATTTTTAGAACCACACACGCCAAGCAAAAGAGCCTCTCAGGAAAAACCCTCAGAGCCCCAACTGTCACCACCGGCTTCCCACAAGCCTTTCCCTCCCACACAAGCCTCTCTCCACTTTCCACAATCCTCCTGCTCTTGAGGCCGATTGGCTGGGTCACGTGCGGAGTCAAAAAAGTCCCCCAATGAGCAGCTCTGTGATCTGAAAAGGCAGGGAAGCAGCCCAATGAGCATCACCGCATAGGAGCCAATCAGCTAGATGTTGCTGGGGCCGCTGTGAGCCAAATATCAGCTGGCAGTCTGAAAGGGTGGGGAAACAGCTCAATGAGCATCTCCAATGAGCATCACCGCAGAGGAGCCAATCAGCTAGATGTTGCTGGGGCCACTGTGAGCCAATCATCAGCCGGCAGCTGAAAGTTTGCAGGCAGCTGGAAGTTTGCTGGGCCCCTTAGGCTGCAGCTATGAACAGGAGTTGTATGCACCATTCACTGAAGGTAGTTTTCAGGAGTAGGAAACAAATATGTATTTCAGGTGGATGAATATTTCTGACAATAATCTGGTGAAAAGTTGATTATAAATCCACATACTTGAACATGAATGAATTTAGGGAGTGCAAATAAGACATATATATTTCATATTTTGAAAAATCTGTAGAGTGTGTGTGTATACACACACACACACACACACACACACACACACACACACAGATATTAAAATGTAGCAACATATATGCCAATCGAAATTCACCATGAAATACACAACATTCACAGATCCAAACATATTCAATTTACTTAACAGGGATTTATGTATAATGTTGTTCTACTAGGAGGCTCTCCCATAGTTTGAATTTCAGTTCCAACAGCGTTTACGAGGAGTGATCCCTTCTCAAAATTTGTATCTGCCAAGTCAGCCACCTCACAAGAATGTAGGTGTGATACCAGCTGGGATTCGATATGTGCATACAAAAATACATGTGCTGAATAGGCTACACACAAAGGGAGACAGGAATTCACATATTTGTTAAATTTAAAAACACATGGATATCTATTTCAATTAAAAATAGACTGGATTTATAACACCTAACCTTTATCATGCAAAAGGCAAGTTCAAGAATACACCATGCCTCTTCTGAACTGCTTGTATTTCAATTCTGATTTGGTTATTTTTCTGCATCATATTAGAATTAGTAGTCAGAGTGTAGTAGGGTATAAGTTAGTGTCAGGGATTCAGTATTTCAAATGGAAAATTGGAAAATGAATCCAATGTGTATGCAATATATGTTACACAAATAACTTCCCACTCTAATTCAGAAAATGGCTTGACATAACCTTCGCCCAAAGAAAGACAAAATTAGAGGAGAAGAGTCAGAAAATCTGTAAATACATATATGGAATGGAAAATTCTCAGAAGTTTAAAACTTTTGAGGCTTTAGAGGAGCTTCCAAAACTTAGGGACAGGGTAAAACTCCACAAACATGGAACTCTACTGGCCTAAAGACTTCTGGAGATACTGACAATGAGGTTGGGCACTTGAAATATACGTTGTTGTCAGGAGCTTTAGCTTCCTTTTTAGTGAGAACATCAAAGCTGAGTCTGCATCTATGTGACCTGGAGGACATGGTTTCCTATTTTTCAATGAACATGAGGCAGCAGTGTTGAATTTTCTCTTTGTAGCTAAACTGTGACCACTCAGGGCTAAGTGTCTCCCCATGTGGACTTGAAAGCCATTTGGTCATCCTCCAGTGTTCGTGTTATTTCTTGCTCCTGCACTGGGTGTTTTGTATTTGCTTCAAGGCATATAAGGAGTTCAACTGAGACACAGTCCTGGAGGGTGTCCTGTAATATGTGGGGGGTCAGGGTCTGCAGGAGAATGCAACAACCAGGCTTCTATCCAACATTGCTTGCCCCCTTGATCATAGCAACCAGATTGTGAACATTGCCCTGAAAACTCTCTATGTAACAATATGCCTTTATATACAAGGGTGTGCTGGCTGCACCATGTCATTCACAAGCCATTTGGAGCCAGTGTAAGATCCACATGACCCCACCACAGATGTTTTATCACACACCTGCACACCACTGCTCTAGGCCTACTACTCAGAAAGCTCCAACTTACTGACATCTCAGTTCTAGGCACTGTTTGGTACCCTCATGATCAGCAACAGGACATCCTAAGGTTCTCCAGTGCCACCTGGTCATGGAAATTTCAAAAATGAAGTTTTTGAAATTTCATAAATGAAGTTGAAGGCACTGTGGGTTTCAATTCATTCAGGAACCATTAAATGATGAGGAAGCTCATTTCAATGAAAGCTCTGGAGAACTCTCAGATACAAGGCTTCCCAAAGAGTAGGCAAAAGGTCACATTGTGGTCTACAATGTGAGGTCCATGTGTGTTTTTACTCTCAACTACGGCTGCCAATCTTTCAGAATAAAATCATGGCATATCTTGGATGAGATTCCCAGTGCTCTGTGGAAAGCCCCCATGGGCGTAGATCTCAGTTTCCAAGGACGACTCTCATGGGTGGACTCCTAAAATCCAAACACAATACATGGCAATACTTCTCTCAGGTCAGTTACAGAACACAGTCTCTAAGGGGAATCAAACCTGAGTTCAATCCTAGGTGCACCCAGTCATCTCTTCCAAACGCCAAACAAATGACCACAATTAAAACCAAAACACTCCCACATGGCCCTTATCTTCTTCCAATAGACACACATAATAACCATTGGCTGGGGGTTTTCATGAGGGGCGCTGTGCAAGACAGTGTCCAAAATAAACTTCCTTGCCCCTCATTTGCCTAAAGTCAGGGTTTCCTGGACACCCTTCCTGTTAACCATGAGTGATCAAATAGGACTGCTGTTAATACTGTTCCAATTCTCCAATTTGAGGCCTACTGGCTCTGGGGTTTAGATTCTTTATGTGAATTGAAGTTATGAGAAAACCCACGCATCTCTGGGCTAGCCTCTGCAGGGCTTTGAAGAACTCATTTGACCGAAAGATCCCGATTCACAATTGATAAAGGTCAGGATCCTTAGAGGAAGGCGAGAGACTTCATCCACAATGACTGCTCTTTTGGCCATTTTGGTTTTGGATACAGAAGAGATTTTTCTTTAGATCCCTCAGGTGCTGAAAATCTAACCACAGCATCACAGAGGGCAAAGAGGCTTATTCAGACCCATCCCATTTCAAAGCAATTAAGCAAAGAGCCACAGGTGATGCCCATTCATTACAATTTGAAAACTGTTTGCTTCAGCCTTCACCAAGGGGTGGCCTGAGGCAAAGACCTTCCTGACATTCAGGGCAACAGAACAATAGGTAACAAAAGGCCCAAAGCAGGGTTTCCCACTGAGACTCTTCTGGTCACGCTGGTATCTGAGTTTTCTGAGATGCTCGCCATTTCCTTCAGCTATCCAGTACATGGCCATGTCACAGAGTTTGGTGGTGGTACATATCTTGAACACAAAACCATTTGCCCATTCTGGACAGTGCTCACAATTCAGGAAGAAAACAGAAACTTAAGGAGATAGGAGGTGTTGCCAATCGAAAAGTCAAACTGCAGTCCATTCACAAATTGGGCAGAATGAATGCTGGGAAGCTTTCTACTAGACAGGACACATCCATTGATACATTCTCTTTTCTAATGTCGACAACCACGGACACAGTGGGATACACAGACCTAGAAACACTCGCCTTGTCAAATGACTTACTAGAAATAGTCCACTCCAAACCAAACAAACTGCTTTTTCTATCAATTCTCAGAACATGTGACAAAGCCACAAACACACACCCACACCCACAAAGGCAACTTCTTTACCCAAGAAGGTCTGTGAATATCCGGAGTGTCCTCTGACTGGTTGGCCATTATTTGTTCCCCCAAAATGGCCTGTCCTGTCTCAGATCTGGTCTCCTTGGCCAACACTGTGAAGTTGTCAGGAGCCAGGGGTGAGCCACTACCTGCTTTTTCATGAAAGACCCCTCTTCAGAGTTTTCCTGGCATTTGGCCATCCTCATATCAGTAGGTACCAAAAAAGACTTACTCTGTTCTTGGTAAATCCAAATAAGTTAGCCCACTCGGACTGTGACTGGGACTGTCTCTGGATGCCAGGCTTCTTGGATCCCAAGTTCAGAGAGCTCCATCACCAATAAATTAGTTAGTTCACTTCCTTCAGGAACTGAATTATGACACTGCCTTGGCAACCACTTTGTTTTAACAGTAGCTTCGAAGGGTCTCATGTGATGGAGGCTGCCTCTACTTCCTGTGACAGTTTCACAAGTTAAAATGGTATATCAACCATAGGCACCTGGGAACAGCTCACCATACAAGCCTCGTTTGGTCCGTCTTCTCTACATAAAGAAGAAAGTGGCTGATTCAGACAAATCCCTTCATTCTGAGCAGGTTGTTTGCCATGGAAGATGACTTTTGCTCTCTCAGGTCCTAAATAGCTGCATACAACTTCTCCAGGGATCATTTCTGCATGGACCTTGAGGTTCTCTGCCGGTGGAAGATCCCCTCTATTTCTGTATTGTAAGACAAACTCTGTCCCTGCTCTTCTGTATAGTTAGATTGAGGGAAAAGTGTATGGTAAGGCTTAATAACAGGTTCGATTTGGCTTAGGAATCATTCTGATTGATGAATAATGGTATTGGGTACCTGTGATATTTACAAGAATATACAAGTGAAATATAAGTATGAAAACAGAAATCTAGGTAAGATATGAAGCCCAGAAGAGCATTAGGCCCTTGATTGGGATACTTAGCTTTGAATTTTGTTCTGCACAGATGTGTCAGATAAATCGATATACCATGGCATAGGACCTTGTACCTTGGATGATTGAATGTTGAAGAGAACATCCAGTCAAACAGGGATAGTCGGTATTATTAGAAAGATAGTTGGTAAGTTTAGGAAGAAGGGTGAGTATAGGATTGGCAGCAAAAGTTCTTTAGCAATTGGGTTTCAGATAGAGAGTGAATGTAAAAGTTACTATATGTGAAGAGTCAGTCACAATGATGAACTGGGGAAAATATATAGGAAAGCAGATATGAATACAGACATTATGAAATCAGGCAAAGAATAAAGTCAGTGATAGGATTAGGCATTTTTAAGAGGGTTGTTGTTGAATATATAATCTAAGGAAGAAACAAATATGTACTCAACAATAGGATTGACATTTGAGAGCATTAGGCAACCTGCATATAGATGTTTTTAGTAATCCATGCTCACTTTCCATTTAGGCTTTCGTACAATCAAAGTGTGACCTTTGCTTTTTTGTCGAGAATATTACTGTGATAAAATGTATATGGACATCAGGTGACATGAGTATTTCTTCCACCATTTCTGTGAGCAATATTTTGAAGACATATAAATAAGTGTTGGGTGTAAAATTAGGTGTACCTGGAGTCTTTGGATATAGAGATAATGCATGAATAGACCATCCTGAGAATAAATAATATAACTGGTTCCAACTTTAAATAATTTTTTGAATTGATATCTGAAAATATACAGAAAATCTTATATTGCTATACAATCATTCATTCCATCCTGTTACATTCTAATGGTAATATGAGTGTTATGGTTTATCATGAAGAGTGTGTGAGTTTTGCTTCAAAAGTGATTGTGGAAGTCAAAAATAATGTGTTTGGCAAGAAGTCTCATGAAAAGACCAGTCAAGAGACCTGGAGGAATAAATGTGTTCTGAAGAAGGAATTGATTAAACATGAAAAAAAATTCTTATAAATTTGTGAAACTCTGGATGAAATATATATACTATGAGATATATATATTTGAATTTATGTAGAATACATAGGTAAAATATATGTATGAAAACAGAAATCTAAGTAAGATTTGAAGCCCAGAAGGGCATTGGTCCCTTGATTGGGACTACTTAGCTTTGAATTACTTTCTGCAAATTTGTCTCAGATAAATCCATATACAATGACATAGGACCTTGTACCTTGGATGAATGAATGTAGAAGCGAACATCCAGTCAAAAACGGATAGTTGGTAGTGAAAGTTTAATAAAATAGGTACTTGTCACTTCCTGTGTTTCTGTACGCTTAATAAAACACTGTTGAAATCTTGAGAATTGTTTGCTAATCTTGTTCCCAGAATGTGCTGTCCCCATCTGCCAAACTGCAGATTGTACTCCCTCACCCGGTTAAGCGCTAACCGCCCACTGACCCTTACCCATCAATAAACTTCCCTCCCTGCCCTCTCCAAGAAAAGTATATAAGCTCTGCTGAAGCTGTTCTCAGGGCTCTCTGCTCTATTCAAGTGAACTCTGAGCCCCAGCATGCTGGACCCCCAGTAAATCCTTTGCTGTTGCATGTTAAAGTCTCTTGGATGTCCCTTCCTCTGACACTAGCCAGACCTTTACATATGGAGGTTCCACAGAGATCAAGCAGCGGTGGACGAGAGACCCCAATGGACCCCCCTCAGAGAAGTAAGGCGCCTCTTTCTGGTTTCAGGTTTCAGGTTAGGGTTTGGCAAAATGGCTGTCAATGAAGAGTGTGAGCTCTCTCTGATGGTGGCTGACAGTCGTGTTACAGAACCACAGGCCACGTCCCTGGAGGACGCCTGAGAGGACTCGGGAAATTGAGGAACAATAGTCTCCTTGACTCAGTGATATTTTGTTTCGGATTCAGTATTGCCAGTCCATCGGATTTTTCCGGCTACTCAGTCATGGTCTCAGTGTTGAACGTCCATTGCCTGTCTTTATTGTCTTGTCTTGCCTGTGTCATGTGTCTTGCTTTCACTGTTTGTGTATCTCTCATTATGGAACAGAGCACTTCAATGCCTCTGTCCCTGACCCTTGATCACTATACCAAAGTCCGTTTAAGGGCTCAGAATCTCTTTATTTCAGTAAAGCCCCGGATGTGGCAGACTCTCTGTACCTCAGAATGGCCCACCTTTGGAGACGGATGGCCCCTAGAAGGATCTTTCCACTTCCCAAAAATTTATAATTCAGAGATATTGTCTTTCAGCCGTGGCCAGATAGTCATCTGGATCAACAGCCATATATTTTAATTCAGCAGGACCTCTGCAAATTTCCTCCTCAATGGGTCAAGCCTTTCCTTTCCCCTGCCCCTGCAATGACTCCTTCCCCCAGGAACTCACAAACACTCTGCTCCTCCTCCTCCTCCACACTCTGTTTTCCCTGTGTCACCAGATTTGAGTCTACTGGACTCTCCTCCCCCTCCTTATCCCCTGCCCTCATCCTCTAACCCCCAACACCCTCTAAGTGATACCCCTGCTGCTGACTCAGCCTCTCCTCCATTGAAGGAAGCTAAGCCGGCCCAGCGCCCTCCAGGTAATTCCCCTGCAGCACACACAGCACATCCTCCCATGGAGGAAGCTGGCCCTGCTAAAGGAACTCGCTGGCGGTGAATGATTGAAAACCCTGGAACTCTTGGGATGCCTCCCCTTCGACCCTATGGACCAATGATTGACAATGGCCATTGGGGGAAAATTCAAGCCTACCAGTATTGGCCGTTCTTCTCTTCAGACCTATGTAACTTAAAAAATTACAATCCCCCTTTTTCCGAGGACCCCACCCGGCTCTCAGGTGTGGTTGAGTCATTGATGTTTTCACACCAGCCTACTTCGGATGACAGCCAACAACTGCTAGGGACTTTCTTCATGACAGAGGAAAAAAAGGGAATTCTCCAGGAAGCTAAAAAAAAATCCTTGGACCAGGTGTGCATCCGACACAACTTACCAACATAATCAAAGCCGGCTTTTCCTTGAACCGACCCAACTGGGACCCCAACACCTTTGAAGGTAGGGAGCATCTGTCCACTTATCACCGGGCTCTAATAGTGGGTCTCCGAGCAGCCACTAGTGACCAACTAATTTGGCCAAGGTAAGAGAGATTATCAGGGGCCTGATGAATCTCCCTCTATGTTTCTAGAGAGAATTATGGAGGCATATAGGAGCTATAATCCTTTTTATCGTCAGGCAGAGAATCAAAAGGCATCTGTCACGATGGCCTTTATTGGGCAAACTGCCCTGGATATTAAAACAAAGTTACAAAGCTTAGATTGATTACAAGATATCACTTTGAGAGATTTAGTCAGAGAAGCTGAGAAGGTATACTATAAGAGAGAAACTGAGGAAGAGAAGGGAGCAAATGGAGGATAAAAGAAACAAAAGGCAGAGTAAGGCATTGACTAAGGTCCAGGTCACAACAACAAATAGGCCAAAAATTAAGAAACAGGGAGACAAGAAGGTATACGTTGGCCCACGACAGAGGCCACCCTTGGCCTCAGATCAATGTGCCTACTCAAACAAAAAGGACACTGGGCCAAAATTGACATAGAAAGCGACAGCCAGGCCAGCCAGCCATTCTGACTCTGGAGGATGACTAAGAAAGTCGGGGCTCAGATCCCCTCCCAGAGCTCAGAGTAACTTTTGAAGTGGAGGGGACCCCAGTAAACTTTGAAGTGGATACAGGGGCAATATACTGAGCCCATAAGGCCACATTGGGCCCTCTATCAAATAAAAAATCTCTATTTCAAGGGGCTAATGGCAGTAAATATCGGGCTTGGACAACTAAGAGGACCATGGACCTGGGAAAAGGAAAAATCCATCACTCCTTCCTAGTAGTCCCAGAATGCCTGGCCCCATTGATTGGCGGAGATCTGCTCACCAAGCTCTGGGCCAAAATAAATTTTAACCCTGAAGGCCCTTAAGTGGAATTTCTAAATCTTTCAGTAAAAACTCCAAGAGCCACGGCTCTAAGTATGTCAGTAGAAAATGTACATCAACTCACTCACCTTGGTTCAAAGAAACTGCAGGCATTCCTGAAGGATCAAGAACAGAGTTTTCCACTAACAGACTCACAGTGAAGAAAATAACTGAATGGGTAACAAAAGCCTGTCGGGTTCATCAATTGGTAAATGCTTACCCTTCCAAGCTTCCTGTATGAAAGCACATACGAGGAACCAAACCAGGACAATACTGGGAAGTGGACATTACTGAAATAAAGCTAGCAAGGTATGGACTTAAATATCTCCTAGTCTTTGTAGATACATTTTCAGGAGGCATTGAAGCCTTCCCCACAAAAAAAAGAAAAAAAAAAAAGAAAAGAAATAGCGCAAATTTTGGTCAAGAATATCCTAGAAGATATTTTTCCAAGATACAGCCTGCCTAAGTTAATAGGGTCTGATAATGGACCGGCGTTCATGGCCCAGGTAAGTCAGGGGTTAGCCAGGACCCTGGGGATTAATTGGAAGTAACATTGTGCTTATAGACCCCAGAGTTTAGGACAGGTAGAAAGAATGAACCAAACCATTAAACAGACCTTAACAAAATTAAGCTTAGAGACCGGAATAAAAGATTGTACTATGCTCCTGCCTTATGCACTGTTAAATGAAGAAAATACTCACTCTGATTTTAGTGTAACCTCACCCCCTATGAAATTCTCTATGGTGCCCCTCCTCCAGTAAGGGACCTAACACCAACTCTAAGACCTTACAATCCCTTCCACACCAGCTTGCTTGACAGACTTAAAGCTCGTGAAAGAATTCAGTGACACCTGTGAAAACAGCTGGTCACTGCCTACCAAACTGGGGACGAGGGGACTCCACATTGATATCAAGTAAGAGACTTTGTCTTTTTAAGACGACATCAGGTGACATCGCTGGAACCCCGCTGGAAAGGACCATTCCAGGTGCTACTTATAACACCTACAGTGGTAAAGGTAGATGGAATCACTTCCTGGATCCATGCCTCTCATCTCAAGCCTGCGCCCTGTCCAGACATTGACTGGAAACTGGAATTGGCTGGAAACTGGAAAAGACTGGTAACCCTTTCAAATTGCACATTCGCCGTGTGGATAAGGCTATAGACTCTCCCCTTGACCACCAGTATTTCTAACCCTCATCACCCCTTTCAGCAGCGATGGCTGATCACAAATCCTACTGGACAAGAAGTTTAACCAATCTTGCATACAGCCCCCTTAGGGACCTGGTGGCCATCTCTCCACCCAGACATTTGTCAGCTGGCTATATGTCTTTCCTATTCAGATATCCCTGAAGAAGAGGATCCCACTAAAATTCCATTAAATCACTTCCGTATCATATGTAATGGAAACAAACATTATGGATGTAGGGACACGTGAGCCAGATGCAGGTCGGCTAGCCTAGATTACTATGTTTGCCCGGTGAACTATCAAAGCCACAAACAGCCATGGCTGTGTGTGGGAAAAGCCGACTTCTTCTGTAATCAAGGGGATGTGAGCATACAGGGGCTGCACGATGGAACCCAAACTCCTAATCAAATTCAGTACACAGCATTGGCCATATTACCAATAAGATAACCTAAATCGATGGCCCCCAGAGGGGTCTCTAGATCCTCAAATTCTGTGGAACCTTTTTAACTTTGGGAAGGGCTCAAAGGCGTGAAAAGAGATTTCCCTATGTGGAGGCCTTTTCCATCCTTCGCTCACATCCTGAACTATGCTTCTCCAATAGATCCTCACCCTCAGCCTTCTGCTCTAGTCTCTCTGCTGTCACTCCCACCTCAACAACCTGATTTCTCCCATCCCGTTACTAGATCAACAACCCAAACATCTGCCGGTTCTCAGACCATTGCCCCCTTGCTGAGGTAGCAGGTACTTAGTTACCACTCTACCCACTCACTGCTCTCTTCTCCTGTCAGCACCCATACGGGGTTTCACCAGGTCCTTTTACCAGCTAACCTAAAGCTCAAAACAGCTGAGAAGACCCCTATCCAAGATGTAATAAAAATGGTCTTTAAAGTTGCTTTGTCATCACTGAAAACAGGTTACTAAGAATTTAAAGTCCCTCACAGGCTTTTTGGATACACACTCCCATCTTCCCCTCTTTTCTACCTGTTCTACTGCTCAAGTTTTTGTTGCTAGAAAATCCCAAACCCCTTTCCCATTATTCTTTTACATCTCTCCGTACTCATTCTCAGATCCTCGGAACTGCTCTAAGTCCCGCCTTCCCTCTCTTTCCCCTCTGTTCCACACCCACAGAAAAGTCTTAACTGATCTTCTCCAGATGTCTTCACCATGGCTGACTTTAGGACGTTCAGCAAAAGAGTCCCTATAAAAGAGTTCAGTGTAGACAAACTTCCTGTTTTCATGTGGCCCTGTTCTACTTGGCCACTGGCTAAAACAATCAGTACTTGTAAGCTAGACACCCCCTTACTAGTTTTTCACAAAATATGTGAACAAGGCCTCTGACTTTGAGCTGGGGCTTCAAAGAGATGGCTACATTTCTATGATAAAGAAGTTACCAACTGGCTCCATGGTAATAGCTGGCAAGCGGAAAAAAGAAAGGGATGAAATATCTCTCCCCCTCCCAGGTGTCCTTGAAAAGTTAATTTGCTCAGAACAGAGGAAAAAAACATAAAAAAACTGCTTTTTGTGAATTTCTGCTGACTGTGAACTTCTGAGCACATTCCCTTACATGTTGGGTACAAAATTCTGAAACTTCCTAAACTTGGGGTTCATGGGATTAATTGATTACAACAGAAGCAATGCCCTCTGAATCCGTTTGCAACCAAATAGGACTGTTGCCCTAGCTTTGGTGCTATCTTAGGTGCCTTGTCTTGACTGTTCCTACAACAGTATAATTCTATGTACTTAAACATTTTTATGTTTTCATTAAATGGTCAACAGTGGTGATTAAATGTGTAATGGTGCAGAGGTTACCCAGAGTGCTCTATCATGATGCAGGTTCATTTGAAGATCAAACAGGGGGGCATACAACCCGGTTCCACAGGGAACATATATCCCTCACTTCAGCCATCCTATTAGGAATACGAGTTGCTGCAGGAGAGGTCACAGGAACCACTGCCTTGGTCCATGGTACACAGCAAAATACCCAATTAGAAGCAGCAATAGACCAAAACTTAAAGATATTAGAAACCTCCATCACAGCTTTGTGGGAATCTTTAACCTCTCTCTCTGATGTTGTTTCATACAACAATCGAGGGTTGGACCTCCTCTTCATGAGAGAATGGTGCCTTTGTGCTGCATTGAGGGAAGAATGTTATTTTTATGGCAACAATACTGGAATTGTAAAAAATTTATGAGTAAAATAAAAGGATGCCTTGAAGAGTGTCAACGAAAGAGAGAGGCCCAAAAAGGGTGGTTTGAGTCTTGGTTCACACAGTCCCCCTGGTTAACTATACGTTTATCAAACTTGGCCAGTCCAATAATAATACTCACATTCTTGCTAACTATAAAACCCTGTTTGCTCAACCATGTATTTTCATTTCTCCAAGCTCAAATTAGACAAGTTAAACTTATGGTAATACCCCACTAGCAGACATAGAATGTGACACCACTCCAATGATCACTTTTATGATTAAAAGTAGCCAGAAGAAGACGTGGGGAATGAAAGGTTAATAAAATGGTACTTGTCACTTCCTCTTTTTCTGTATGCTTAACAAAACACTGTTGAAATCTTGAGAACTGTTTGCTAATCTTGTTCCCAGAATGTGCTGTCTCCAACTTCCAAAATATATAATGTACTCCCTCTCCCTGTTGCATGCAAACTGCCCACTCGCCCTGACCCATCAATAAACTTCCCTCCCTGCCCTCTACAAGGAAAACACATAAGCTCTGCTTAAGATGTCCTCAGGGCTCTCTGCTCGATTCAAGGGAGCTCTGAGCCCCAGCATGCTGGACCCCCAATAAACCCTTTGCTGTTCCATGAGACAGCCTCTTGGTGGTCTCTTCCTCCGATGCTCACCTGAACATTACTTGGATGATTGAATGTAGAAGAGAACATCCAGTCAAAAAGGGATAGTCGGTAGGATTAGGAAGATAGTCGGTATGTTTAGGAAGGAGAGTGAGTATCGGATTTGGAACAAAAGTTTTTTAGCAATAGGGTTTTGGTTAGAGAGTGAATGTAAATGTGAGCACATATGAACCATCACAATGATGAACTGGGGAAAATATGTAGGAAAGCAGATATCAATAGAGACATTACGAAATCAGGCAAAGTATAAAGTGTGTGATAGAATTAGGCATTTTCAACAGGGTTGATTTTGGATATATTATCTTAGGAAGAAACGAATATATTGTCACAAATAGGATTGACTTTTGAGAGCATTAGGCAACCTGGACATGGATGTTTTTAGTAATCCATGTTCACTTTACATTTAGGCTTTGGTAGAAACATAAGTGTGACCTTTTCTTTTTGTGTCCAGAATATTACTGGGTTAAATTGTATATGTAGATCAGGTGACATGAATATTTCTTCCACCATTTCTGGGAGCCATAATTTGAATACGTATAAATTAGTATTGAGTTTACAATGAGGTGTACCCTGTGTCTATGAATATAGAGACAATGCATGAATAGACTATACTGTGAATAAATAATATAACTGGTTCCACTTTAAATAATGGATTGATTTGATATCTGAAAATATATAAGAAATCTTATATTGATATACAATCATTCATTCCATCCAGTTATACATCTAATGGTAATATTATTGTTATGGTTTATCATGAACAGTGTGTGAGTTTTGCTTCAAAAGGGATTATGGAAATCGAAAATAATGGGTTTGGTAAGAAGTCTCATGAAAAGACCAGTCAAGAAACATGGAGGAATACATGTGTTCTGAAACAGAAAGTTATTGAAAGTGAAACACATACCCATAATTTTGCTAACTTGTGGATGAAATATATACTCTATTATGTGCATTACCTGAAGAAATAGTAATGTACCAGTGGCGAATAAGAATGAACATGAAAATACACATCATGTCCCATATGAATCTACTTGCATTAATGAGAAACTGGGTCAATTATTGTAGAAATATTAGGATATGTATGCACCATTCACTGAAGTTAGTTTTCATTACTAGGAAGCAAATATGTATTTCAGGTGGATGAATATTTCAGAGAATAACCTTTTGAAATGTTGACTATAAATCCACATACATGAATATGAAAAAATTTAGGGAGTGTATAATAAGGCATATATATTTTATATTTTAAAAAAATCTGGAGTGTGTATATATACACACAGAGAGAGAGAGAGACATTAAAAAGTAGCAATATATATGCCAATCGAAATTCACCGTGATATATATATATCTTACACAGATAGAAAAATATTCAATTTACTGAACATGGATTTATGTATAATATTGTTCAACTAGGAGGCTCACACATAGGATGAATTTTCAAATCCCATAGCGTTTAGGTGGAGTGATCACTTCTCATCATTTGTATCTGTCAAGTCAGACACCTCACAAGAACGTATGTGCGATACCAGGTAGTATTCTATATGTGCATATAAAAATAGATGTGCTCAATAGGTTACATAAAATGGGAGAGAGGAATTCACATATTTGTTAAATTTAAAAATACATGGAGAACTATTTCAATTTAAATCGACTAGATTTATAGCACCTACATTTTGTCATGCAAAAGCCATGTCCAACTATACACCATGCCTCCTCTGAACTGCTTGTATTTATATTCTGTTTGGGTTATTTTTCTCCATCTTATTAGGATTAGTAGTCAGAGACAAGTAGGGTATGGGTTAGTGTCACGGATTCAGTATTTCAAATGGAAAATAGGAAAATGAATCCAATGTGTATGCAAATATGTGCCACAAAAAATATTCCCACTCTCATCCAGAAAAATGCCTTGAAATTATCTTCGCCCCAAGTAAAACACAATTAGAAAAGAAGAGTTAGAAAATCTGTGAATACATATGTGGAATGGAAAATGCTCAGGAGTTCACAACCTTGGAGGTGGTAGAGGAGTTTCCAAAAGTAAGGGACAGTGTAAACACTCCACAATCATGGAGCTATGCTGGCCTAAAGACTTCTTGAGAAACTGCCTCTGAGTTTGGGCATCTGAAATATATGTTGTTGTCAGGAGCTTTAGCTTCCTTTGAAGTGAGACCATCAAACCTGGGTCAGTATCTATGTGACCTGGAGGACATGGTTTCTTATTTTCCGATGAACATGAGGCAGCAGTGCTGAAGTCTCTTTGTAGGTAAACTGTGCCCTCTTCGGCAAAGTGACTCCCCTTGTGGACTTTGAAGCCATTTGGTCATCCTCCAATTTTCGTGGTGTTTTTTGCTGCTGCACTGGGAGTTTGGTATTTGATTCATGACATACAAGGAGTTCAACTGGGACACAGTGCATGAGGGAGTCTTGTAACGTGTGGTGGGTCAGGCTCTGCAGGAGAATGCACCAACTGGGCTTCTATCCCACATTGCTTGCTGCCTTGACCATAGCAACCTAATTCTGAACATTGCCCTGAAAACTCTGCATATAACAAGATGCCTTTTCATATAATGGTCTCCTGGCTGCATCAAGTCAGTCACAAGCCATTTGGACGCCAATGGCAGATCCACATGGCCACATCACAGATGTATTATCACACACCTGCCTACCACTGCTCTAGGCCCACTACTCAGCAGGCTCCAACTTACTGGCATCTCTGTTCTACACCATTTTCATGAAACCCAGTCAATCAAGGCACTGTCTGTTACACTCATGATCAGCAACAGGACATCCAATGGTTCTCCAGTGCCATTTGGTCATTGGGAATTTCAAAAATTTCATGGTGTTTATCTTTCCATTTTTCAAGAATGAAGTTGGAGGCACTTTGGGGTTTCCATTCATCCAGGAACCATTACATGGGGAGGAAGCTCATTTCAATGAAAGCTCTGAGGAACTCTAACAGGCAAGGCTTCCCAAACACTGGCCAAAAGGTCACATGAAGCCAGGCCCATTGAGGTCTACAACGTGAGGTCCATGTGTCTTTTGACTCTAACTATGGCTGCCAAGTTTTTCAGAATAAAATCATGTGATATCCTTGCTGAGATTTTCAGCTCTCTGTGGAAAGCCATCCTGGGCCTAGATCTCAGGTTTCAAGGGCAACTCTCATGTGTGGCCTCCTACAATGCCAACACAATTAATGGCAATACTTCTCTGAGGTCAGTTCCAGAACTCAGTCTCGAAGGAGAATCACACCAGAGTTCAAGCCCATGTGGACCCTGTCATCTCTTCCAACCGCCACACAAATGACCACAATTAAAACCAAAACATTCCCACATGGCCCTCATCTTCATCCATATAGGCACTCATCATAAACTCTGGCTGGAGGTTTCCATGAGGGACGCAGCCCAAGACAGTGTCCAAAATATCCACCATTGCCCCTCATTTGTCTAAATTTAGGGTGGTCTGGAAACCCTTTCTGTGAACCAAGAGTGATCAAATAGGCGTGCAGTTAATACTGCTCTGCTTCTCCAATTTGAGGCCTACTGACTGTCAGGTATAGATTGCTTATGTGATTTGGCATCATGAGAGAAACCAAGCACTTATGCAGGACTTTGAATAAATCATTTGACCTATAGGAATCCTATTCTCACTTGATGGACGTCAGGAACCTAACAGAGGAAGGCAAGAGTCTTCATCCACAATGACTGAACCTTTTGCCATTTTGGTTTTGGATGCACACATGGGATCTTCTTTAGATTTATCAGGAGCTGAGAATCTTAGCCACAGCCTCAACCAGGGCCTAGTGTCTGATTAAGACACATCCCTTTCCAAAGAAATTAAGCAAAGAGCCACAGGTGATGCCCATTCATTTCCATTTGAAAACTGTTTCTTCAGGCTTCAAAAAGGGGTGGCCTGAAACAAAGACCTTCCTGACATTGAAGGCAACAGAACCATAGGTAAGCAAATGGCCCAAAGCAGGGTTTCTCCAATAAGACTTTACTGGTCACACTAATATCTGAGATGTTCCCATTCCCTTCAGCTATCAAGAACATGGCCATGTCACAGAGCATGGAGGTTGTACATATCTTGGACAATAAATCATGAGCTCATTCTGGAGAGTGGCCAGAATTCAGGAAGAAAACCGGAACTTAGGAAGTTAGTAGTTGTTTCCTATCCATAAGACAAGCCACAGTCTATTCATCACTTATGAACGATGAATGCTGGGAAGCTTTCTACTAGACAGGACACCTCCATTGATGCATTCTCTTTTCTAATGTCAAAAACCACGGACACAGTGGATACACAGACATAGAAACACTCGCCTTGTCAAAAGAGTTACTATCAACAGTAGACTCCAAAGCAAACGAACCACGTTTTTTACCTATTCGCAGAATATGAGACAAAACCACAAACTCACACCCACACACATAAAGTCACCTCATTCCCAAAAGTGGATCTGTGACTATCTGGAGTGTCCTCTGACTGGTGGGCCATACTATGTTCCTCTCGAAATGGCCTTTCCTATCTCAGATTTTGTCTCCTTGGCCAACTCTGTGATGCTTTGAGGAGCCTGCAGTTAGCCACTACCTGCTATCTCAGGAAAGGCCTCTCTTCAAAGCTCAATTGGCATTTGGCCATCCTCAAATCAGTAGGTACCAAGAAGGTCTGAATCTGTACTTGGTAAATACAAACCAATGAGCCCACTGGGACTGGGACTGGGACTGGCTCTCGGTGCCTGGCTTCTTGCATCACAATTTCAGAGAGTTCCATCACCAAGGAAGTTAGCTAGGACACTTCCTTCAGGAACTGAATGAGGTCACTCCCTTGGCAACAACTTTGTCCTAACCGTTGCTTCCAAGGGTTCCATGAGATGGAGGCTGCTCCTACTTTGTGTGACAATTTGACTTGTTACAATGGTATATCAAAATAGGCACCTGGGAACAGCTCTCCACGCAGGCCTGCTTAGGTCCATCTTCTCTACATTAAGAAGAGAAAGGCTGATGCACACACATCCCTTCGTCCTGTTCAGGTTGTTTGCCATGAAGATGGATTTTGCTCTCTCAGATCCTTCATAGCTGCCTACATCTTCTCCAGGGATCATTTCTGCATCGAACTTTGAGGTTCTCAGCAGTTGGAAGATACCCTACATTCCTGTATTGTAAGGCGAACTCTGTCCCTGCTCTTTTGTAATTTTAGATTGAAGCAACAGTGTATGGTTAGGGTTAATAACAGGTTCGATTTGGGCAAGGAATCATTATGCGCGATGAATAATGGTATTGGGAACCTGCAATATTTATAGGAATATAGAGATGAAATATAAGTATGAAAACAGAAATCTAGGTAAGATTTGAAGCTCAGAAATGCATTGGGCAACTGATTGCGATACGTAGCTTTGAATTACGTTCTAGATACATGTTTCAGAAAAATCGATATACAATGGCATAGGATCTCGTACCTTGGATGATTGAATGTAGTAGAGAACATCTACTCAAAAAGGGATAGTCGATAGGATCAGGAACATAGTCAGTATGTTTCGGAAGAAGAGTGAGTATAGGATTTGGACCAAAGTTCATAAGCAATAGGGTTTCGGTTAGAGAGTGAATGTCAATGTCAGCACATGTGAAGGGTCAGTCACAATGTTGAACTGGAGAAAATATGTAGGAAAGTAGATATCAATAGAGACATTAGGAAATCAGGCAAAGTACAAAGTGAGTGAAAAAATTAGACATTTTCAATGGTATTGAGGTTGAATATATAATCTTAGGAAGAAACAAATATGTAGTCACCAACAGGATGATCATTTGAGAGCATTAGGCAACCTGTACATGGATGTTTTTAGTAATCTATGTTCAGTTTCCGTTTAGGCTTTGTTACAGTCATACGTGTGACTTTTGCATTTTGTGTCCAGAATACTACTGTGATAACATGCATATGTAGATCAGGTGACATGAGTATTTCTTCCACCATTTCTGGGAGCAATATTTTGAAGATGTATAAATTAGTATTGGGGGTACAAAGAGGTGTAACCTGTGTCTATGAATATAGAGATAATGCATGAATAGACCATACTGTGAATAGATAATATAACTGGTTCCACTTTACAAAATGTATTGAATTGATATCTGAAAATATATAAGAAATCTTATATTAATATAAAATCATTCATTCCAACCAGTTATACATCTAATAGTGATATTAGAGTTATGATTTATCATGCAGTGTGTGTCCGTATTGCTTCAAAAGTGATAAAGGAATTCGAAAATAATGTGTTTGGAAAGAAATCTCATGAAAAGATCAGTCAAGAAACATGGAGGAATCCATGTGTTCTAAAGCAGGAAGTGATTGAAAGTGAAACAAATGCCTATAAATTTGCTAACCTGTGGAGGAAATATATATCCTATGATGTGCATAAACTGAAGAAATTGTAATGTCCCAGTGTTGAATAAAAATGAACATCGATAAACACATCATGTCCCATAGGCATCTACTTGCATTGATGATAAACTGTGTCAGTTACTATAGAAATATTAGGATTTGTATGCACCATTCACCAAAGTTAGTTTTCAGTACTAGGAAACAAATATGTATTTCAGGTGGATGAAATTTTTTGAGAATAATCTTGTGAAAAGTTGATTTTAAATCCACATTCATGAACATGAATAAAATTAGGGAGTGTATATAAGACACATATATTTCATATTTTGAAAAATAGAAGGAGAGAGTGTATATATATATATATATATATATATATATATATATATACACACACACACAGACACACACACATACACACCCAGAAACATTAAAAATAGCAATATATGCCAATCAAAATTCACCATGAAATATATATCATCCACAGATCCAAAAATATTCGTTGTACTGAACATGGATTTGTGTATAATTTTGTTCAACTAGGAAGCTCACCCATAGGTTGAATTTTCAGTTCCAACGACATTTAGAAGGAGTGATCTTTTCTCTCAATTTGCATCTGCCAAGTTAGCCACCTGACAAGAATGTACGTGTAGTACCAGGTAGGATTCTCTATGTGTATATAAAAATATATTTGCTGAGTAGGCTACAGAGAAAGAGAGACAAGAATTCACATATTTGTTATCTTTAAAACCACATGGACAACTATTGCAACAAAAATTGTCTAGATTTATAACCCCTAACCTTTAAAATGCAAAAGGCAAGTCCAACTATACACCATGCCTCCTCTGAACTGCTTGTATTTCTATTATGTTTGGGTTATTTTTCTGCCTCATATTAGGATTAGTAGTCAGAGACTAGTAGGGTGTGGTTTAGTGTCAGAGATAAAGTATTTGAAATGGAAAATTGGAAAATGAATCCAATATGTATGCAAATATGTCCTACACAAAAGTCTTCCCACTCTCATCCAGATAAATCCTTTGACATTACCTTCACCCCATGTAAGATGCAATTCGAAGAGAAGAGTTAGAAAATCTGTGAATACATATCTGGAATGGAAAATGCACAGGAGTTCACAACCTTGGAGGTGGTAGAGGAGTTTCCAAAAGTAAGTGACTGTGTAAACACTCCACAAACATGGAACTCTGCTGGCCAATAGCCTTCTTGTAAAACTGCCTCTGAGTTTGGACACTTGAAATATATCTTGTTGTCTGGAGCTTTAGCTTCATTTCTGGTGAGACCATCAAACCTGGATCTGCATCTATGTGACCTGGAGGACATCGTTTCTTATTTTCCATTGAACATGTGGTACCCGTGTTGATTTCTCTCTTTGTTGGTAAACTGTGGCCACTGGAAGCTTATTGTCTCCCTGAGTGGACTGTGAAGCCATTTGGTCATCCTGCCCTTTTTGTGGTGTTTCTTTCTTTTTTTTTTAATTTTATTTTTTTATTGGTTGTTCAAAACCCTACAAAGCTCTTGAGATATCAAATTTCATACATTAGCATACATTAGCTTCAAGTGAGTTATGAACTCCCTTTTTTGCCCCAAGTACAGATTGCAGAATCACATGGGTTACACATCCACATTTTTACATAATACCATAATAGTAACTGTTGTATTCTGCTACCTTTCCTATCCTCTACTATCCCCCCCTCCCCTCCCCTCCCATCTTCTCTCTCTACCCCTTCTACTGTAATTCATTTCTCACCTTGTTTATTTTCCCATTCCACTTACAACCTCTTATATGTAATTTAGTATAACAATGAGGGTCTCCCTCCATTTCCATGCAATTCCCCTTTTCTCTCCCTTTCCCTCCCACCTCATGTCTCTGTTTAATGTTAATCTTTTCTTCCTGCTCTTCCTCCCTGCTTTATTCTTAGTTGCTCTCATTATATCAAAGATGACATTTGGTATTTGTTTTTTAGGGATTGGCTAGCTTCACTAAGCATAATCTGCTCTAGTGCCATCCATTTCCCTGCAAATTCCAAGATTTTGTCATTTTTTAGTGCTGCGTAATACTCCATGGTGTATAGATGCCACATTTTTTTAATCCATTCATCCATTGAAGGACATCTGGGTTGGTTCCACAATCTAGCTATTGTAAATTGTGCTGCTATGAACATCAATGTGGCAGTATCCCTGTAATACGCTCTTTTAAGGTCTTCAGGGAATAGTCCGAGAAGGGCAATAGCTGGGTCAAATGGTGATTCCATTCCCAGCTTTCCCAGGAATCTCCATACTGCTTTCCAAATTGGCCGCACCAATTTGCAGCCCCACCAGCAATGTACAAGAGAACCCTTTTCTCACTCCAGTAAGATTGGCAGCCATTATGAAATCAAACAACAACAAGTGCTGGCGAGGTTGTGGTGTTTCTTGATGCTGCAATGGGAGGTTGGTATTTGCTTCATGAAATACAAGGAGTTCAACTAGGATATAGGGCTGGAGGGAGTTCTGTCACGTGTGTTGGGTCAGGGTGTGCAGGAGAATCCACCAACCAGGGTTCTATCCCACATAACTTGCCCCCTTGACCATAGCAACTTGATTGTGAACATTGCCCTGAAACCTCTCCATATAACAAGATGCCTTTTCATATAATGGTCTGCTGGCTGTACCAAGTCAGTCACAAGCTATTTGGAAGCCAATGGCAGATCCACATGGCGACACCACAGTTGTATTATCACACACCTGCCCACCACTGGTCTAGGCCCACTACTCAGCAGGCTCCAACTTACTGGCATCTCTGTTCTACACCATTTTCATGAAACCCAGTCAATCAAGGCACTGTCTGTAACACAACAATCAAGCCACTGTCTGCAACAGAACATCCAATGGTTCTCCAGTGCCACTTGGTCATTGGGAATTTCAAAAATATCATGGTATTTATCTATCCATTTTTCAAGAATGAAGTTGGAGGCACTTTGGGGTTTCCATTCTTCAAGGAACCATTACATGGGGAGGAAGCTCATTTCAATGAAAGCTCTGAGGAACTCTAACAGGCAAGGCTTCCCAAACACTGGCCAAAAGGTCACATGAAGCAAGGCCTATGGAGGTCTACAACGGGAGGTCCATGTGTCTTTTGACTCTTAACTATGGCTGCCAAGTTTTTCAGAATAAAATTATGTGATATCCTTGCTGAGATTTTCAGTTCTCTGAGGAAAGCCATCCTGGGCCTAGATCTCAGGTTTCAAAGGCAACTGTCATGTGTGGCCTCCTACAATGCCAACACAATTAATGGCAATACTTCTCTGAGGTCAGTTCCAGAACTCAGTCTCTAAGAGGAATCACACCTGAGTTCAAGACCATGTGGACCCTGTCATCTCTTCCAACCGCCACACAAATGACCACAATTAAAACCAAAACATTCCCACATGGCCCTCATCTTCAGCCGTATAGACACTCATCATAAACTCTAGCTGGAGGTTTCCATGAGGGGCACAGCCAAAGACAATGTCCAAAACATGCACCCTTGCCCCTCATTTGTCTAAATTCAGTGTGGCCTGGACACCCTTCCTTTGAACCAGGAGTGATCAAATAGGCGTGTTGTTAATGCTGCTCTGCTTCTCCAATTTGAGGCCTACTGACAGTCAGGTATAGATTCATTATGTGATTTGGCATCATGAGAGAACCCAAGTACTTCTGCAGGATTTGAATAACTCATTTGACCCATAGGAATCCTATTCTCACTTGATGGAGTTCCGGAACCTATCAGAGGAAGGCAAGAGACTTCATCTACAATGACTGATCTTTTTGCCATTTTGGTTTTGGATGCACACATGGGATCTTCTTTACATCTATCTGGAGCTGAGAATCTTAGCCACAGCCTCAACAGGGCCTAGTGTCTGATTAAGACAAAATCCTTTTCAAAGCAATTAAGCAAAGAGCCACAGGAGATGCCCATTCATTTTCATTTGAAAACTGTTTCTTCAGGCTTCACAAAAGGGTGGCCTGAGGCAAAGACCTTCCTGACATTCGAGGCAATAGAACCATAGTTAAGCAAATGGACCAAAGCAGGGTTTCTCCACTGAGACTTTACTGCTCACACTGATGTCTGAGTTTTTCGAGATGTTCCCATTCCCTTCAGCTATCAAGAACATGGACATGTCACAGAGCTTGGAGGTGGTACATATCTTGCACAATAAATCATGAGCCTATTCTGGAGAGTGGCCAGAATTCAGGAAGAAAACAGGAACTTAGGATGTTAGTAGGTGTTTAAGATCCATAAGGCAAACCACAGTCCATTCATCAATTGAGCAGGATGAATGCTGGGAAGCTTTCTACTAGACAGGACACCTCCATTGATGCATTCTCTTTTCTAATGTCTAAAACCACGGACACAGTGGATACACAGACATAGAAAGTCGCCTTGTCAAAAGACTTACTAGAAACAGTCAACTCCAAACCAAACCAACCACCTTTCCTACCTATTCTCAGAACATGAGACAAAACCGCAAACTCACACCCACACACAAAGGAACCTCCTTCCCAAAAGTAGGTCTGTAACTATCCGGAATGTCTTCTGACTGGTGGGCCATACTATGTTCCCCACAAAATGGCCTCTCCTGTCTCAGATCTTGTCTCCTTGGCCAACTCTGTGATGCTTTGAGGAGCCACTACCTGCTATCTCAGGAAAAGCTTCTCTTCAGAGCTCTACTGACATTTGGCCATCC
Source organism: Callospermophilus lateralis (assembly GCF_048772815.1). Taxonomy (NCBI): domain Eukaryota; kingdom Metazoa; phylum Chordata; class Mammalia; order Rodentia; family Sciuridae; genus Callospermophilus; species Callospermophilus lateralis. Next base: position 816,200 of record NW_027514416.1, read on the forward strand.
TCACATCAGTAGGTACCAAGAAGGTCTGATCTGTACTTGGTAAATTCAAACAAGTGAGCCCACTGGGACAGGGACTGGGACTGGCTCTCGGTGCCTGGCTTCTTGCATCAAAATTTCCGAATGTTCCATCACCAAGGAAGTTAGGTAGGTCACTTCATTCAGGAACTGAAAGAGGTCACTGCCTTGGCAACAACTTTGCCCTAACCGTTGCTTCCAAGGGTTCCATTAGATAGAGACTGCCCCTACTTCCTTTGAAAATTTGACTAGTTTCAATTGTATATCAAAATAGGCACCTGGGAACAGCTCTCCATGCAGGTCTGGTTATGTCAATCTTCTCTACATTAAAAAGAGAGAGGCTGATGCATACACATCCCTTTTTCCTGTCTAGATTGTTTGCCATTGAAGATGGCTTTTGCTCTCACAGGTCCTTCATAGCTGCTGACATCTTCTCCAGGGATTATTTCTGCATCGAACTTTGAGGTTCTCAGCAGTTGGAAGATACCCTACATTCCTGTATTGTAAGGCGAACTCTGTCCCTGCTCTTTTGTAATTTTAGATTGAAGCAACAGTGTATGGTTAGGGTTAATAACAGGTTCGATTTGGGTAAGGAATTATTATGCGCGATGAATAATGGTATTGGGAACCTGCAATATTTATAGGAATATAGAGATAAAATATAAGTATGAAAACAGAAATCTAGGTAAGATTTGAAGCTCAGAAATGCATTGGGCAACTGATTGCGATACGTAGCTTTGAATTACGTTCTAGATACATGTTTCAGAAAAATCGATATACAATGGCATAGGATCTTGTACCTTGGATGATTGAATGTAGTAGAGAACATCTACTCAAAAAGGGATAGTCGATAGGATCAGGAAGATAGTCAGTATGTTTCGGAAGAAGAGCGAGTATAGGATTTGGACCAAAGATCTTTAGCAATAGTGTTTCCGTTACAGAGTGAATGTCAATGTCAGCACATGTGAAGGGTCAGTCACAATGTTGAACTGCGGAAAATATGTAGGAAAGTAGATATCAATAGAGACATTAGGAAATCAGGCAAAAGTATCAAGTGAGTGAAAAAATTAAACATTTTCAACAGTTTTGAGGTTAAATATATAATCTTAGGAAGAAACAAATATGTAGCCAGCAATAGTATTGACATTTGAGAGCATTAGGCAACCTGCTCAGGGATGTTTTTAGTAATCCATGTTCAGTTCACCTTTAGGCTTTGGTACAATCATACGTGTGGCTTTTGCATTTTGTGTCCAGAATATTACAGTTATAACATGCATATGTAGATCAGGTGACATGAGTATTTCTTCCACCATTTCTGGGAGCAATATTTCAAATATGTATAGATTAGTATTGGGGGTACAACCAGGTGTACCCTGTGTCTATGAATATAGAGATAATGCATGAATAGACCATACTGTGAATAAATAATATAACTTGTTACACTTTAAACAATGTATTGAATTGATATCAGAAAATATATAAAAAATCTTTTATTGATATATAATCATTCATTCCAACCAGTAATACATCTAATGGTGATATTACAGTGATGGTTTATCATGAAGTGTGTGTCCTTTTTGCTTCTAAAGTGATAAAGGAAATCGAAAATAATGTGTTTGGATAGAAGTCTCATGAACAGACCAGTCAAGAAACATGGAGGAATACATGTGTTCTGAAGCAGGAAGTGATTGAAAGTGAAACAAATGCCTATATATTTGCTAACCTGTGGAGGAAATATATATCCTACGATGTGCATAAAATGAAGAAATTTTAATGTCCCAGTGTTGAATAAAAATGAACATCAATATACACATCATGTCCTATAGGAATCTACTTGCTTTGATGATAAACTGTGTCAGTTACTGTAAAAATATTAGGGTTTGTAAGCACGATTCACTGAAGTTAGTTCTCAGGACGAGGAAACAAATATGTATTTCATGTGGTTGAATGTTTCTGAGAATAATCTTATGAAAAGTTGATTTTATATCCACATACATGAATATGAATGAATTTAGATAGTGTTTAATAAGACACATGTTTTTCATATTTTGAAAAATCTAGAGAGTATATATATATATATATATATATATGTATATATATATATATATATATATATATATATATATATATATATATATATAGATACACATATAAAACTCATGGAGAAATATTACAATGAAAATTTGACAAGATTTATAACACATACCCTTGATAAAGCAGAAGGCAATTCCAAGTATATACCATGCCTCCTATGAAAGGCGTGTATTTCTATTCTGTTAGTTTTCTTTTTATCCATTATATTAGCATTAGTAATCAGAGTCTATTAGGGTATGTGTTAGTGTCGGGGATCAGTATTTCAAATGAAAATAGGAAAATAAATCTAATGTGTATGCAAATATGTGCTACACAAAAATCTTGCCACTCTCATCCAGAACAATTCCTTTACATTAACTTCACTCCAAGTAAGACAAAATTAGTGGAGAGGAGTTCGAAAACCTGTGATTACATATGTGGAACTGAAAATGTTCAGGAGTTCACAACATTGGATGTGGTAGAGCAGTTTCCAAAAGTAAGGGAGAGGTTAAACACTCCACAAACTTGGAGCTCTGCTGACCTTAAGACTTCTTGAGAAAATGCCTCTCAGGTGGGGAACATGAAATATATGAAGTTGTCAGGAGATTTGGCTTCCTCATTGTGACACCATCAAATGTGGGTCTGCATCTATGTGACCTGGAGGAAATGGTTCCTTATTTTCTAATGAACATGAGGCAGCAGTTCTGAATTCTTTCTTGGTAAACTGTGGCCACTGGGAGTTAAGTGTCTCCCCGTGTGGTCTGTGAAGCCATTTGGTCATCCTCCATTTTTGTGGTGTTTCTTACTGCTGCACTGGGAGTTTGGAATTGGCTTAATGAAATACAAGGAGTTCAACTGGGACACAATTCTGGAGGGAGCTCTAACACGTGTGATTGGTCAGGGTCTTCAGGAGAATGTTCGAACATGGGTCTATCCCACATAGCTTTCCCCTTGACTACAGCAACCAGATTCTGAACATTGCCCTGAAACCTCTCAATAAAACAAGATGCCTTTACATATAAGGGTCTGCTGCCTGCACCATATTAGTCACAAGTATTTTGGAAGCCAAAGGCAGATCCACGTGGTCCCACCACAGATATTTATTCACAAACGTTTAGTCCACTGCTCTAGCCCCAATACTCAGCAGGCTCTAACTTACTGACATCTCGGTTCTATACCATTTTCATGACAACCAGTCAATCAAGGAACTGTCTGGTACACACATGATCAGCAACAGGACATCCAAAGTTTCTCCAGTGCCACCTGGTCATGGAAATTTCAAAAATTTCATGGTATTTGTATAGCCATTTTTCAAGGATGATGTTGGAGGCACTGTGGGTTTCAATTCATTCAGGAACCATTAAATGGTGAGTAAGCTCATTTCAATGAAAGCTCTGAAGAACTCTCACAGGCAAGGCTTCCCAATGAGTGCCCAAAAGTTCACATGAAGCCAGGCTCATTGAGGTCTACAATATGAGGTACATGTGTGTTTTGAGTCTCAACTATGACTTCCAAGTCTTTCAGTAAAAAAAATCATGTGTTACCTTGGCTGAGATTCCCAGTGCTCGGTGGAAAGCCACCCTGGGCCTAGATCTCAGTTTCCAAGGGCTAATCTCATGTGTGGCCTCCTATAATCCCAAAACAATTCATGGCAATACTTCTCTCAAGTCAGTTCCACAACTCAGTCTCTAAGGAGTATCAGAGCAGAGTTCAAGCCCTGGTGGACCAAGTCATCTCTTCCAACCGCCACACAAATGACCACAATTAAAACCAAAACTCTCCTACATGACCCTCATCTTCTTCCATAAAGACACTCATCATAACATATGGCTGGAGGTTTCCATGAGGGGCACAGCCCAAGACAGTGTCCAAAATAAGCTCCCTTGCCCCTCATTTGCCTAAAGTCAGGGTGGCTTGGACACCCTTCTTGTGAACCAGGAGTGATCTTTAAGGGTAAAAGAAATTGAAATTAAAGTGTAAAAGTTAAAGTGTAAAAGACCGGGTTTGTAAAGTTTCTAAGATTCAAGGCCTGATTTAAAATGTAAAGGACCAGGTATTGTTAAGTTCCTATGCTACATGAAAAATCTGAAATTCCTGTTACTTGTAGGACAATTTCTGGACTGCCCAGTAAATATTCCCCCTGATCGCCTGGTTGTTTAATAACCTAGGACCCTGTGTGGCTTGGCACATATGCATCGCAGGGCCTAATCTAATCAATTTGAATCTGTATCCCGCTGTAGAACTGACCTATCCCTCCTGCCTGACATGTTCCCAGCAATGAATGAACTAATCATGTTTAGGATTTGTTGTTTGATTTTCCCGCAGTGTATGATGATTTGTTAAAAGATACTGTGATATATGTAAAGTCTCGTCCTCCCCAAAAAGTGTACTTAAGCACTGCTCAACCTCAGCTCGGAGATCTGGGCTGCTCTCCCTTCTTGAGTGACCACAGAGCCCTAGCATACTGGATTGGATCCTCAATAAATGTCTTTTGCTGTTGCATGAGCCGTGGTCTCATACATGAACATGAATGAATTTAAGGAGTGTATAATAAGACACATATATTTCATATTTTGAATAATCTATAGAGTGCAGATTTTTCACAAAACACATACAGAGATATTAAAAAGTAGCAATATATATGCCAATCAAAATTCATCATGAAATACATATCATACACAGATCCAAAAATATTTATTTTACTTAACATGGATTTATGTGTAATGTTGTTCAACTAGGAAGCTCACGCATAGTTTGAATTTTCAGTTCCTACAGCGTTTAGGAGGAGTGATCTCTTCTCACAATTTGTATCTGCCAAGTAGGCCACCTCACAATAATGTACGTGTGGTACCAGCTAGGATTCTATTTGTGCATATAAAAATACATGTGCTGAATAGGCAACAGAGAAAGGGAGACAGGAATTCACATATTTGATACCTTTCAAAACACATGGAAAACTATATCAATTAAAAATTAACCAGATTTTTAACAACTACCCTTTATCATGCAAAAGGCAAGTCCAACTATACACCATACCTCTTCTGAACTGCTTGTATTTCTATTCTGTTTGGGTTATTTTTCTCCATCATATTAGCATTAGTAGTCAGAGTCTAGTAGGGTATGCGTTAGTGTCATGGATTCAGTAATTCAAATGGAAATAAAGGAAAATGAATCCATTGTGTATGCAAATATGCGCTACAAAAAAACTTTCCACTCTCATTCAGAGCAATGCCTTGACATTACCTTCACCCAAGTAAGACACAATTAGAGGACAAGAGTTAGAAAATCTGTGAATACATATCTGGAATGGAAAATGCTCAGGAGTTCACAAGCTTGGGCATTTTAGAGGAGTTTTCAAACTTAAGGGACAGGATAAACAGTCCAAATTCATGGAACTCTGCTGGCCTAAAGACTTCTTGAGAAACTGCCTCTGAGGTTGGGCACTTGAAATATATGTTGTTGTCAGGAGCTTTAGCTTCCTTTGTAGTGATACCATCAAAGATGGGTCTTCATTTATCTGACCTGGAGGACATGGTTTCTTATTTTCCAAAAGAACATGAGGCAGCAGTGCTCAATTCTTCCTTTGAAGGTAAACTGTGGCCACGGAGGGGTAAGTGTCTGCCCGTCTTGACTGTGAAGCCAATTGGCCATCCTACAATTTTCGTGGTGTTTCTTGCTGCTGCACTGGGCTTTTGGTTTTTCCTTCATGAAATACAAGGAGTTCAACTGGGACACAGTGCTGGAGCGAGTTCTGTCACGTGTGGAGGGTCAGGGTCTACAGGAGAATTCACCAACCAGACTTCTATCCCACATAACTTGCAACATTATCCATAGCAAACTGATTCTGAACATTGTCCTGAAACCTTTACATATAACAAGATGCCTTTACAGATAAGGGTCGGCTAGCTGCACCATGTAAGCCACAAGCCATTTGGAAGTCAATGGCAGACCCAAATGGCCCCACCACAGATGTTTTATCATACACCTGCACACCACAGCTCTGGGCCCACTTCTCAGCACTCTCCAACTTACTGGCATCTCTGTTCTACACAATTTTCATGAAATCGAGTCAGTCAAGGCACTGTCTGGTACACTCATGATCAGCAACAAGACATCCAAAGGTTCTACAGTGCCACCTGGTCAGGGGAATTTCATGGTATTAATAGAGCCATTTTTCAAGGATGAAGTTGGAGGCACTGTGGGTTTCAATTCATTCAGGAACCATTAAATGTTGAGGAAAATCATTTCAATGAAAGCTCTAGAGAACTCTCACAGGTAAGGCTTCCCAAAGAGTGGCCAAAATACACATATATTTCATATTTTGAAAAATCTTGACAGTATATATATATATATACAAACACACAGAGACATTAAAAACTAGCAATATATATGCCAATCGAAATTCATCATGAAATATATATCATCCACGTATCCAAAAATATTCATTTTACTGAACATGGATTTATGTATAATGTTGTTCAACTAGGAAGCTCACCCATAGGTTGAATTTTCAGTTCCAACAGCGTTTAGGAGGAGTGAACTTTTCTCACAATTTGTATCTGCCAAGTCAGCCACCTCACAAGAATATATGTGTGATACAAGGTACAATTCTATATGTGCATATAAAAATACATGTGCTGAATAGGATACAAAGAAATGGGGGAGACAGGAATTCACATATTTGATAAGTTTAAAAATACATGGACAACTCTTTCAACAAAAAATTGACTAGATTTAAAACTCCTTCCCTATATAATGGAAAAGTTAATTCAATGGTACACCATGCCTCCTCTGATATGTTTGTATTTCTGTTCTGTTTGGGTTATTTTACTCCATTACGTTAGGATTAGTTGTCAGAGTCTTGTAGGGTATGGGTTAGTTTCAGGGATTCAGTATTTCGAAAGGAAAATTGGAAAATGAATCCAATGTGTATGCAAATATGTGCTACACAAAAATCTTCCGACTCTCATCCACAACAATGCCTTGACCTTAACTTCGTCCCAAGTAACACATGTAGAGGAGATGAGTAAGAAAATCTGTGAATACATATCTGGAATTTAATATGCTCAGGAGTTCACAAACTTGCAGGTAGAAGGCGAGATTCCAAAAGTAAGGGACAATGTAAACACTCCAAAAACATGGAGCTCTGCTAGCCTAAAGGCTTCTGGAAAAACTGGCTCTGATGTTGGGCTCTTGAAATATATGTTGTTGTCAGGAGCTTTAGCTTTTTTTGTAGTGAGACCATAAAAGCTGGGTCTGCATCTATGTGACCTGGAGGAGATGCTTTCTTATTTACCAATGATCATGAGGCAGCATTGCTGAATTCTCTCTTTCGGGGTCAACTGTGGCCACTTGGGGCTAAGTGTCTCCTCATGTGGACTGTGAAGCCATTTGATCATCCTCCAATTTTTGTGATATTTTTTGCTGCTACACTGGGAGTTCAGTATTTGCTTCACGAAATACAAGGAGTTCACCTGGGACACAGTGCTGGAGGGAGTTCTGTCACGTGTGGTGGGACAGGGTCTGCAGGAGAATGCACAAACCAGGCTTCTGTCCAACATAGCTTGACCCCTTGACCATAGGAACCTGATTCTGAACATTGCCCTGAAACTTATCCATATAACAAGAATCATTTACATATAAGGGTCTGCTGGCTGCACCATGTCAGTCACAAGCCATTTGGAAGCCATTGGGAAATCCACATGGAAGCACCACAGATGTTTTATCTCACACATGCCCACCTTTGCTCTAGGCCCACTATTCAGCAGGCTCCAACTTACTGGAATCTCTGTTCTACACCATTTTCGTGAAACCCAGCCAATCAAGGCACTGTCTGGTACACTCATGATCACCAACAGGATATCCAATGGTTCTCCAGTGCCTCCTGGATATGGGAATTTCAAAAATTTCATGGTATTTATCGAGTCCATCTTTCAAGGTTGAAGTTGGAGGCACTGAGTGTTTCATTTAATTCGGTAACCATTAAATGGTGAAGAAGCTTATTTCAAAGAAAGATCTGGAGAACTCTCACTGCCAAGACTTCCCAAAGAGTGGCCAAAAGGCCACATGAAGCCAGGCCCATTGAGGTCTACAATGTGAAGTGCATTTGTGTTTTGACTCTCAACTATTGCTGCCAAGTGTTTCAGAATAAAATTATGTGATACCTTGGCTGAGATTCCCAGTGCTCTGTGGAAAGCCACACTGGGAATAAATCTCAGTTTCCAATGGTGACTCTCATGCGTGGCCTCCTAATATCCCAACACAATTCATGGCAATACTTCTCTGAGGTCAGTTCCAGGACTCAGTCTCTATAGGGTATCACACCAGAGTTCAAGCCCAGGTGGACCCAGTCATCGCTTCCAACTTCCACACAAATAACCACAATTAAAACCAAAACACTCCCACACGGCCCTCATCTTCTTCCATATAGACACTCCTCATAACCTCTGGCTGGATGTTTCCATGAGGGGCGCAGCCCAACACAGAGTCCAAATAACCTCGCTTGCCCGTCATTTTCCAAAAGGCAGGGTGGCCTGTACACCCTTCCTGTTAACCACAAGGGATCAAAAATGCCTTCCTTTAATACTGCTCTGCTTCTCCAATTTGAGGCATACTGACTGTCAGGTATAGATTCTTTATGTGATTTGGAGTCATGAGAAAACACAAGCATGTATGGGATAGCCTTTGCAGGGCTTAGAAGAACTCATTTGATTCAAAGGATCTCTATTCTCACTTGATGGTGGTCAGGAACCTAAGAGAGGAAGGCGAGAGACTTCATCAACAATTACTGATCTTTTTCCCACTTTGGTTTTGGATGCACACATGGGATCATTCTTTAGATGCATCAGGTGCTGAGAACCTAAGCCACAGCCTCACACAGGGCCAAGAGACTGATTCCGACACATCCATTTCCAAAGAAATTAACAAAGAGCCACAGGTGATGCCCATTTATTTCCATTTTAAAACTGTTTTCTTCAGGCTTCACAAAGTGGTGTCTTGAGGCCAAGACCTTACTCACATTCAGGGGAAGAGAAGAATTGGTTAGCAAAAAACCCAAAGCGGAGTTTCTCCGCTGAGGCTTTCCTGGTCACACTGATATCTGAGTTTTTTGAGATGCTAGCCATTCCCTTTAGCTATCCATTACATGGCCTTGTCACAGAGCTTGGAGGTGGTACATATCTTGGACACAAAATCATGAGCCTATTCTGGAGAGTGGCCAGAATAAGGAAGAAAACAGGAACTTAGGAAATTAGTAGGTGTTGCCCATCCATAAGGGAAGCCACAGTCCATTCATCAATTGGGCAGAATGAATGCTGGGTAGGTTTCTACTAAACAGGACACATCCATTGATGAATTCTCTTTTCAAATGTCTACAACCACAGACACAGTGGGATACACAGACATAGAAACACTCACTTTGTGAAACGACTTACTAGGAACAGTCCACTCCAAACCAAACAAACCGCCTTTTTTACCTATTCTCAGAAAATGAGACAAAACCACAAACTCACACCCACACCCACAAAGGCACCTCCTTCCCCCAAAGAGGTCTGTGACTATCCGGAGTGTCCTCTGACTTGTGGGCCTTATTAGGTTCCCTGAAATGTTCTGTCCTGTCTCAGATCTGGTCTTTTTGGCCAAATCTGTGAAGTGGTCAGGAGCCAGCTGTGAGCAACTTCCTGCTTTCTCAGGAAAGGCCCCTCTTCTGAGCTCTCCTGAAATTTGGCCATTCTCACATCAGTAGGTACCAAGAAAGACTGACTCTGTTCTTGGTAAATCCAAATAAGTGAGCCCACTGGGAATGGTACTGGGACTGCCTCTGGTAGCCTGGCTTCCTGGATCCCAAGTTCAGAGAGTTCTATCACCAAAGAAGTGAGGAAGGTCACCTCCTTTGTGAACTGAATGAGGTCACTGCTTTGGAAACCACTTTGTCCTAAAATTTGCTTCCAAGGTTCCCATGAGATGGAGGCTGCCCCTATTTCCTGTGATACGTTCACAACTGAGGATTGTATATCAACCATAGGCAGCCGGGAACAGCTGTCTACACTGGACTGGTTTGGTCCATCTTCTCTACATTAAGAAGAGTGAGGCTTATTCTGACACTTCCCTTCATCCTGACCGGGTTGTTTGCCATGGAAGATGACTTTTGCTCTCTCAGGTCCTTCATAGCTGCCTACATCTTCTCCAGGGATCATTTCTGCATGGAACTTTGAGGTTCCATGCAGAAATGGAATACTCCTGTATTGGAAGACTAATTCTGTCCCTCCTCTTCTGTAAAGTTAGATTGAGGAAACATTGTATGGTTAAGGTTAATAACAGCTTCCATTTGGGTTAGGAATCATTCTCTTGGATGAATAATGGTATTGAAATTTTGCGATATTTTCAAGAATATATAGGTGAAATATAAGTATGAAAAAAGAAATCTAGGTAATTTTTGAAGCACAGAAGGGAATTGGCCCCACTATTGGGATTCTTAGCTTTGAATTATGTTCTGCACAGGTGTCTCAGATTAATTGATATACAATGGCATAGGACCTTGTCTTTTGGATGATTGAATGTCGAAGAGAAAATCCAGTCCAAAAGGGATAGTTGGTGGATTAGGAAGATATTCGGTAGATTTAGAATGAAGAGTGTGTATAGCATTTGGACCAAAAGATCTTTAGCAATAGGGTTTTGGGTAGAGAGTGAAAGTAAATGTCAGCACATGTGAAGAGTCAGTCATAATGATGAACTGGGTAAAAATACAGGAAATCAGATTTCAATAGAGACATTAGGAAATCAGGCAAAGTATAAAGTGAGTGATAGGATTAGACATTTTCAACAGGGTTGAGGTTGAATATGTAATTTCCGGAAGAAACAAATATGTAGTCACCAATAGGATTCACTTTTGAGAGCATTAGGCAACCTGGACATGGATTTTTTTTTAATCCATGCTCACTTTCCATTTAGGATTTGGTACAATCATAAGTGTGACCTTGCTTTTTGTTTCCACAATATTACTGTGATTAATGTATATATAGATCAGGTGACATGAGTATTTCTTCCACCATTTCTGGGAGCAATATTTTGAAGACATATAATTTAGTATTGTGGGTACAAATAGGTATACTCTGTGTTATATGAATATAAAGATAATGCATGAATAGACCATACTGTGAATAAATAATATAACTGGTTCCAAATTTAAATAATGGATTGAATTGATATCTGAATATATACTGGAAATCTTATATTGATATTCATACAATCATTCCAACCAGTTATACATCTAATGGTAATATCACTGTTATGGTTTATCATGAAGTGTGTGTGAGCTTTGCTTCTAAAATGATTATGGAAATTGAAAATAATGTGCTTGGAAAGAAGTCTCATTAAAAGAGCAGTCAAGAAACCTGGGGGAATACATATGTTCTGAAGCAGGAAGTAATTGAAAGTGAAAAAAATGCCTATAAATTTGTGAATTTGTGAATGAAATATGTATTCTATTATGTGCAAAAACTGAAGAAATATTAATGTACCAGTTTTGAATAAAAATGAACTTCAAAATACATATCATGTCCCATAGGAATCTACTTGCATTGACGTTAAACTGAGTCATTTACTATAGCAATATTAGGATTTGTATGCACCATTCACTGAAGTTAGTTTTCAGTATTAGGAAACAAATATGTATTTCAGGTGGATTAATATTTCTGAGAACATTCTTATGAAAAGTTGAATATAAATCCACATTCATGAACATCAATGAATTTAGGGAGTATATAATAAGACACATACATTTCATATTTTGAAAAATCTGGAGAGTTTATACATATATATATGCACACACACACACACACACACACGTATACATTAAAAAGTAGCAATATATATGCCAATCGAAATACATCATGAATTATATATCATCCACAAATCCAAAAATCTTCATTTTTCTGAGCATCGATTTATGTATAATGTTGTTCAACTAGGGAGCTCACCCGTAGTTTGAATTGTAAGTTCCAACAGCATTTAGGAGGAGTGATCCCTTCTCACAATTTGTATTTGCAAAGTCAGCAACCTCACAAGTATGTACATGTGATACCAGGTAGGATTCTATATGTGAATATAAAAATGCATGTGCTGAATAGGGTACAGAGAAATGGAGACAGGAATTCTCATATTTGTTAACTTTAAAAACACATGGATAAGGGAGGGGCAGAGCCGCCAACCGCGCCTGTAAGGTAGGCGGACCTGCGAGCCACCCGTAGAACAGGCCTAGCGGCCCGCCATCGTAAAAGACACATCACCCTGGTTGGGGGTTGGGCAGAGCCACTGCACGCCTGCAAGGAACGCGGACATGCGACCCACAGGCAGAACAGGCCCAGACACCCGCGGAGGGGCAGAGACACCCCTTGCGACTTCAAGAAAGGTGAACCTGCGACCCACCAGCTGAAGCGTCCCAGCTGCCTTCAGAGGGTTAGAGCCGGCCCCAGCGCCTGCGAAGTAGGTGGACCTGCGAACACCGACAGACCAGGTGCTAGGCCCCGCCAGGGTGCTAGACACATAACCAGGTTTGGGGAGGGGCCGAGCCGCTGCCCGTGCCTGCAAAGCAGGTGGACCTCTCACCCAGAGGCAGAACAGACCCAGCGACCTACCAGCGTGGTAGACACATCGCCCCGGTTTGGGGGGGGGGCAGAGATGCCACTCACGCCTGCAATGTAGACAGCCCTGCAACCCACAGACAAAGAGGCCCAGCGGAGTGCGGAGGGGCAGAGCCGACGCCTGTGCCTGCAAGGTAGCTGGACCTGTTACCCACTGGCTGAACAGGACCAGCACCCGCAGAGGGGTAGATCAACTGCCCACTCCAGCAAGGTAGGCGGACCAGCTACCAAGAGGCAGAACAGGCCCAGCGGCGTGCTGGTGTGGTAGGCACATTGCCCCAATAGGAGGAGGGGCAGAGCCGCTGCTTACGCCTGTGAGGGAGACTTTTCAAGAATACAATAGCAATATAAACATTTAGGGGTAAAATTCAATAACACAAAAGTTTCACCAAGCCAAAAAAAACGTGAACAGTAGGGAAAGACAAGGAAAGAAAGGACCACAAGCAACGCAGGTCAACTCAACATTAGAAGAGGTAATATCTGCAGCATATGGAATGTCAGATAAAGAATCAGGATATACTTGCTTCAGATGATCTGGAGTCTCCAGGGAGACATTAGACAGCAAAATCAGACAATGAAAGATCACTTTGACAATGAATTACATAAACAAATCCAAGAAGCAAAAGATCAACTATACAGGGAGATAGAGGTTATAAAAAACACACAAACAGAAATCATAGAAATGCAGGAAGCAATAAACCAACTTAAAAACTCAATTGAGAATACTACCAGCAGAGTAGATCACTTAGAAGATAGAACATCAGACAATGAAGACAAAGTATTTCAACTTGAAAAGAACATAGAAAGCTCAGCAAGACTGTTAAGAAACCATGAGCAGAACATCCAAGAAATATGGGATAACATGAAGAGACCAAACTAAAGAGTAATTGGGATACAGGAAGGTATACAGGTCCAAACCACAGGATTGAGCAATCTATTCAATGAAATAATATGAGAAAACTTTCCAGACATGAAGAATGAGACAGAATCCCAAATCCTAGAAGCCTACAGGACGCCAAATGTGCAAAATCATAATAGATAAACACCTAGACATATTATAATGAAGATGCCAAACATACAGAATAAAGAGAGAATTTTAAAAGCTACAAGAGAAAGGAAGCAGATTACATTTAGGGGTAAACCAATCAGGATAACAGCTGATCTTTCAACACAGACTCTGAAAGCTAGAAGATCCTGGAATAACATTTTTCAATCACTGAAAGAAATTGGGTTCCAACCAAGAATTGTGTATCCAGCGATTTTAAGCTTCAGGATGGAAGATGAAATTAAAACCTTCCATGATAAACAAAAGTTAAAAGAATTTGCAGCTAGAAAACCATCTCTTCAAAAGATCCTTGGCAAAACATTATAGGAAGACGAAATGGAAAATAACAATGAAAACCAACAGTGGGAGGTAGTACAGTAAAGGGGCGAAAAATAATCAAAGAGAAAAACAAACCATGTTTAGTAACATAAATAAACAAATATGGCTGGAATAACAACCCATATTTCAAAAATAACCCTAAATGTTAATGCCTTAAACTCACCAATTAAGAGACACAGGCTAGTAGAATGGATCACGAAAGAAGACCCAAAAATTTTCTGCCTACAGGAGACACATTTGATAGGAAAAGACATATATAGACTAAAGGTGAAAGGTTGGGAGAAATCATATCACTCATATTGACTTCGGAAACAAGCAGAAGTGTCCATACTCATATCAAATAAAATAGATTTCAAGACAAAGTTAATCAAAAGGGATAAAGAGGGACACTACATATTGCTCAAGGGAACCATACACCAACAAGACATAACAATCATAAATATATGTGCCCCAAACAATGGTTCAGCTATGTTAATCAAACAAACTCTTCTCAAGTTCAAGAGTCTGGTAGACCACCATACAATAATCATGGGAGATTTCAACACACCTCTCTCACTACTGGACAGATATTCCAAACAAAAGTTGAATTAGGAAACTATAGAACTCAATAACACAATTAATTACCTAGACTTAATTAACATATATAGAATATACCACCCAACATTAAGCAGTTACACTGTTTTCTCAGCAGCACATGGATACCTCTCAAAAATAGATCATATATTATGTCACAGAACAACTCTTAGACAATATAAAGGAGTATAGATAATACCAGGCATCTTATCTGATCGTAATGGAATGAAACTGAAAATCAACAATAAAAGAAGGAAGGAAAATTCATGCATCACTTGGAGAATGAACAATACGTACTGAATGATCAATGGGTTATTGAAGACATCAAGGAGAAAAATAAAAAAAATTCTTAGACATAAATGAAAAAGACAGACAGAACATATCAGAATCTATGGGACACATTGAAAGCAGTTCTAAGTGGAAAATTCATTGCTTGGAGTTCTTTCCTTAAAAAAAGAAAAAAAAAACAACAACAAATAAATGATCTCATAGTTCATTTCAAAATCCTAGAAAAAGAAGAGCAAAACAACAGAAAAAGAAGTAGAAGGCAAGAAATAATTAAAATCAGAGCTGAAATTAATGAAATCGAAACAAAAGAAACAATTGAAAAAATTGAAAATACTAAAAGTTGAAAAATTAATAAAATCGACAGACTCTTAGCCATGTTAATGAAGAGAAGAAGAGAGGGAACTCAAATTACTATCATAAGGGATGAAAAAGGCAATATCACAACAGACACTTCTGAAATACAGAAGATAATCAGAAATTATATTAGAAGATAGTGAAGGCATCAATAAATTTCTTAAGTCATATGATCTGCCCAGATTGAGTCAGGAGGATATAGACAACCTAAGCAGACCAATATCAATTGAGAAAATAGAAGAAACCATCCAAAGACTACCAACAAAGAAAAGCCCAGGACCGAATGGGTATACAGCAGAGGAGGCCAATATCACCCTGATTCCTAAACCAGACAAAGACCCTTCAAAGAAACAAATGTACAGACCAATCTCTCTAATGAACCTAGATGCAAAAATCCTCAATAAAATTCTGGCGAATCAGATACAAAAACATATTTAAAAAATTGTGCAACATGATCAAGTAGGATTCATTCCTGGGATACAAGGCTGGTTCAATATACGGAAATCAATAAATGTTATTCACCACATCAATAGACTTAAAAATAAGAACCATATGATCACCCCAATAGATGCAGAAAAAGCATTCAATAAAGTACAGCATCCCTTTATGTTTAAAACTCTAGAAAAACTGGGATAACAGGAACATACCTCAATATTGTAAAAGCAATCTATGCTAAGCCTCAGGCTAGTATCATTCTGAATTGAGAAAAAATTGAAGGCATTCCCTCTAAAATCTGGAACAAGACAGGGATGCCCTCTCTCATGATTTCTGTTCCACATAGTTCTCGAACACTGGCCAGAGCAATTAGACAAATGAAAGAAATTAAAGGCATAAAAATAGGAAAAGAAGAACTTAAATTATCACTATTTGCAGATGACATGATTCTATACCTAGTAGACCCAAAAGGGTCTACAAGAAACTATTAGAGATAATAAATGAATTCAGCAAAGTGGCATAATATAAAATCAACAATCATAAATCAAAAGCATTCCTGAATATCAGCAACAAATCCTCTGAAACGGAAATGAGGACAACCACTCCATTGAGAGTATCCTCCAAAGAAATAAAATAAAATATTTGGTTATCAACGTAACAAAAGATGTGAAAGACTTACACAATGAAAACTACAGAACCCTAAAGAGAGAAATAGAAGAAGATCTTACAAGATGGAAAAATATACCCTGTTCATGGATAGGCAGAATTAACATCATCAAAATGGCGATATTACCAAAAGTTCTCTATAGGTTTAATGCAATGCCAATCAAAATCCCAACGGCATTTCCTGTAGAAATAGATAAAACAATTATGAAATTCATATGGAATAATACAAGACCCAGTATAGCAAAGACAACTCTAAGCAGGAAGTGTGAATCAGGCGGTATAGCGATACATGTCCTCAAACTATACTACGGAGCAATAGTAACAAAAAGAGCATGGTACTGGTACCAAAACTGGCGGGTGGACCAATGGTACAGAATAGAGGACACAGAAATCAATCCACAAAATTACAGCAATCTTATATTTGATAAAGGAGCTAAAAGCATAAACTGAAGGAAGGATAGCATCTTCAACAAATGGTGCTGGAAAAACTGGAATTACATATGTAAGAAAATGAAACTGAATCCCTTTCTCTCGCCATGCACAAAAGTTAACTCAAAATGGATCAAGGAGCTTGATATCAAATCAGCGACACGGCGTCTGATAGAAGAAAACTTTGGCTATGATGTACATACTGTGGGGTCGGGCTCCAAATTCCTCAATAGGACACCCATAGCATAAGAGTTAATAATTAGAATCTACAAACAGGACTTACTCAAACTAAATAGATTTTTCTCAGAAAAAGAAACAATAAGAGAGGTAAAAAGGGAGCCTACATCCTGGGAACAAATCTTTAGTCCTCACACTTCAGATAGAGCCCTAATATCCAGAGTTATACAAAGAACTCAAAAAATTAAACAATAAGCAAATGAATTACCCAATCAACAAATGGGCCAAGGACCTGAACAGACACTTCTCAGAGGAGGACATACAATCAATCAATAAGTACATCAAAAAATTCTCACCATCTCGATCATTCAGAGAAATGCAAAACGAACTCACCCTAAGATACCATCTCACTGCAGTAAGCTTGGCAGCCATTATGAAGTCAAATGACAACAAGTGCTGGCGAGGATGTGGGAAAAAGGGTACACCTGTACATTGCTGGTGGGACTGCAAATTGGTGCAGCAAATTTGGAAAGCAGTATGTAGATTTCTTGGAAACTTGGGAATGGAACCGCCATTTGACCCAGCAATTCCCCTTCTCGGTCTAATCCCTATAGACCCAAAAAGTGCATGCTACAGGGACACTGATAAATCTATGTTCATAGCAGCACAATTCACAATAGGAAGACTGTGGAACCAACCTAGATGCCCTTCAATAGATGAATGGATTAAAAAAAATGTGGCATTTATACACAATGGAGTATTACTCTGCATTAAAAAATGACAAAATCATACAATCTGCAGAGAAATGGATGGCATTAGAACGTATTATGCTACGTGAAGATAGCCAATCACTAAAAAACAAATGCCAAATGTTTTCTTTGATATAAGGAGAGTAACTAAGAACAGAGTTGGGAGGAAGAGCATGAGAAAATGATTAATATTAAACAGGGGTGAGAGGTGGGAGGGAAAAGGAAAGAGAAGGAAAATTACATAGAAATGGAAGGAAACCCTCATGGTTATACAAAATTAAATACAAGATGAAGTGAGGGGAAAGGGGACAAAAACAAGTGGAAGAAATGAATTACAATAGATGGGGTAGAGAGAGAGGATTGGAGGGGAGGGGATGGGAGATAGTAGAGGACAGGAAAGGCAGCAGAATACAACAGACACTAGTATAGCAATATGTAAAATAGTGGATGTGTAACTGATGAGATACTGCAATCTGTATACGAAGAAAAATGGAAGTTCATAACCTACTTGAATCAAAGTGTGAAATATGACAGGTCAAGAACTATGTAATGTTTTGTAGAACCAACAATAAATATTAAAGGAAAAAAAAAAACACATGGAGAACTATTTCAATGAAAAATTGACTAGGTTTATAACACCTACACTTTATCATGAAAAAGGCAAGTCCAACTATACACCATGCCTCTTCAGAAGTGCTTGTATTTCTATTCTGTTTGGGTTATTTTTCTTCATCATATTAGGATTAGTAGTCAGAGTTTGGTAGGGTATGCGTTAGTGTCAGGGATTCAGTCTTTGGAATGGAAAATTGGAAAATGAATCCAATGTGTATGCAAATATGTGCTACACAAAAATCTTCCCACTCTCATCCAGAACAATGATTTGACGTTACCTTCACGCCAAATAAGAAACAATTAGAGGAGAAGAGTTAGAAAATCTGTAAATACATGTCTGGAATGGAAAATATTCAGGAGTTCACAAACTTGGAGGTGGTAGAGGAGTATCCCAAAGTAAGGGACAGGGTAAACACTCCACAAACATGGAGGTCTGCTGGCCTAAAGACTTCTAGAGAAACTGCCTCTGAGGATGGGCACTTGAAATATATGTTGTCAGTAGCTTTAGCTTCCTTTGTAGTGAGATCATCAAAGCTGGGTCTGCATCTATGTGACCTGGGGGACATTCTTTCTTGCTTTCCAATACACATGAGGCAGCAGTGCTGAATTCTCTCTTCGTATGCAAACTGTGGCCACTGGGGTCTAAGTGTCTCCCTGTGTGGACTGTGAAGCCTTTTGTTCATCCTCCATTTTCGTAGAGTTTCCTGCTGCAGCACTGAGAGTTTGGTATTTGCCTCACAAAATACAAGGAGTTCAACTGGAACACAGTCCTGGAGGGAGTTCTGTCATTTGTGGTTTTTCAGGGTCTACAAGAGAATGCACCAACCAGGCTTCATTCCCACATAACTTGCCCCCTTCTCCATAGCAACCTGATTCTGCACATTGCCCTGAAAACTATCCATTTAACAAGACACCTTTACATATAAGTGTCTGGTCACTGCACCGTGTCAGTGACAAACCATTTGGAAATCAATGGCAAAACCACATGGCGCAACCACAGATGATTTATCACACACCTGCACACCACAGCTCAGGGCCCACTACTCAGGAGGGTCCAACTTAATGGCATCTCTGTTCTACACCATTTTCATAAATCCCAGTCAATCAAGGCACTGTCTGGTACACTCATGATCAGCAAGAGGTGCTGACAATTTAAGCCACAGCCTCACACAGGGCCCAGAGTCTGATTCAGACATAACCATTTCCAAAACAATTCATCAAAGAGGCACAGGTGATGCCCATTCATTTCCATTTGAAAATCGTTTTCTTCTGGCTTTATAAAGGGGTGGCCTGAGGCAAAGAGGTTCCTGACATTCAGGGCAACAGAACAATAGTTAAGCAAAAGGCCCTAAGCCAGGTTTCACCATAGAGACTTTCCTGGTCACACCAATATCTGAGTTTTCTGGTGTGCTCGCCATTCCTTTAAGCTAACTAGTACATGGCCATGTCACAGAGCTTGGAGGTGGTACATATCTTGGACAAAAAACCATGAGCCTTTCTGGAGAGTTGCCAGAATTCAGGAAGAATTCAAGAACTTAGGATGATACTAGGTGTTGCCCATGGATAAGTCAAGCCTCAGTCCATTCATTAATTGGGCAGGATGAATGCTGTGAAGCTTTCTACTAGACAGGACACACCCATTGAGCCATTTTCTTTTCTAATATCTACAACTAAGGACACAGTGGGATACACAGACATAGAAACAGTCTCCTTGTCAGATGACTTACTAGAAACAGTCCACTCCAAACCAAACAAACCTCCTTTTTTACCTATTCTCAGAATATGAGACAAATCCACAAACTGACATCCACACACACAAAGTCACCTCCTTCCCCAAGTATGTCTGTGACTATCCGGAGTGTCCTCTGACTAGTAGGCCATAGAATGTTCCCCAGAAATGGCCGGTCCTGTCTCAGATCTGGTCTCCTTGGCCAATTCTGTGAAGTTTTCAGGAGGCAGTGGTGAGCCATTTCCTGCCCTCTCAGGAAAGGACCCTCTTCAAAGCTTTCTTGGCATTTGGCCACCCTCACATCAGTAGGTACCAAGAAAGACTGACTCTTTACTTGGTAAATCCAAACAAGTGAGCCCACTTGGACTGGGACTGGTACTGGCTCTTGGTGCCTGGCTTCCTGGAACACAAAATTCAGAGAGTTCCATCATGAAAAAAGTGAGGTGAGGTCACTTTCTTCAGAAAATGAATGAGGCCACTGTCTTGGCCACCACTTTGTCCTAACAGTTGCTTCCTAGTGTCTCAGGAAAAGGAGGCTGCCTCTATTTCCTGTGACACTTTCACAAGTTAGAATGGTATAGAAACATAGGCACCTGGGAACAGCTCTCCACACATGCCTGGTTTCATACATCTTCCCTACATTAAGAAGAGATAGGATGATTCAGACACATCCTTTCATCCTGATCGGGTTGTTTGCAAATGAAGATGACTTTTGCTGTCTCAGGTCCTTCATAGCTGCCTACGTCTTCTCCAGGGATCATTTCTGCATGGATTTTGAGGTACTCAGCAGGTGGAAGATCTCCTAACTTCCTGTATTGTAATACTAACTTTGTCCCTGCTCTTCTGTAAAGTGAGATTGAGTGAAAAATCTCAGTTTACAGAATGGTTAGGGTTAATAGCATGTTCGATTTGGGTTATGAATCATTTTGCTGGATGAAAAATGATTTTGGGAACCTGTGATATTTACAAGAACATGGAGGTGAAATATAAGTATGAAAACAGAAATCTAGGTAATATTTGAAGCCTAGAAGGACTTTGGGCCCTTGATTGGGATACTTAGCTTAAATTATGTTCTGTGTGACCTTTGCATTTTGTGTCCAGAATATTAGTGTGATAATATGTATATGTAGCTAAGGTGACATGAGTATTTCTTTCACCATTTCTGTGAGCAGTATTTTGAAAACTTATAAATTAGTACTGGGGATACTATTAGGTTTACCCTGTTTTGATGAATATAGAGATGATGCATTAATAGACCATACTGTGAATAAATTATATAACTGGTTCCAAATTTAAATAATGGATTGTATTGATATCTGAAAATATATAGGAAATCTTATATTGATATACATACATTCATTCCAACCAGTTATATATCTAATTGTAATGTTAGAGTTATCATTTATCATGAATAGTGTGTGAGTTTTGCCTCAAAAATGATTATGGAATCGAAAATAATATGTTTAGAAAGAAGTCTAGTAAAAAGACCAGTCAAGAAACATGGAGGAACATATGTCTTCCGAAGGAGGAAGTGATTGAAAGTGAACCAAATGTTATAAATTTGTGAACTTGTGAATGAAAGGAAATATCTTATGATGTCCATGAACTGAAGAAATAATAACGTACCAGGTTTGAATAAAAATGAACTTTAACAAACACAATAGAGACATTAGGAATTCTGGCAAAGTATAGTTCGCAGTGAAAGGTTAATAAAATAAGTACTTGTCACTTCCTGTTTTTCTGTATGCTTAACAAAACACTTTTGAAATATTGAGAACTGTTTGCTAATCTTATTCCCAGAATGTGCTGTCCCCAATTGCCAAACTGCAGAATGTACTCCTTCAACCGGTTGCACGCAAACCGCTCACTCGCCCGGACCCATCAATAAACTTGCCCCCCTGCCCTCTCCAAGGAAAATATATAAGCTCTGCTTAAGCTGTTCTCTGGGCTCTCTGCTCTATTCAAGTGAGCTCTGAGCCCCAGCATGCTGGACCCCCAATAAACCCTTTGCTTTTGCATGAGACAGTCTCTTGGTGCTCTCTTCTCCCGATTGTCACCGGACCTTTACATATGGAGGTTCCACTGAGATCCGGCAGCAGTGGACAAGAGACCCCAACAAACTCCTCTCAGGGTAAGTAAGGTGCCTCTTTCTGGTCAGGTTTCAGGTCAGGGCTTGGCAAAATGGATGTCAATGAAGAGCGTGAGCTCTCTCCAACGATGGCTGACAGTCATGTCACAGAGCCACAGGCCAAGTCCCTGGGTGACGTCATAGAGGACTCAGAAAATTGAGGAACAATAGTCTCCATGACTCAGTGATATTTTGTTTCAGATTCGTTATTGCCAACCGATCGGGTTCTGCCAACTACTAAGTCCTGGTCTCAGTGTTGGACTTCCATATCCTGTCTTTATTGTCTTGTCTTGTCTGTGTCGTGTGTTGTTGCTTTTACTGTTTGTGTATCTTTCATTATGGGACAGAGCACTTCAATGCCTCTGTCTCTGACCCTTGATCACTGCACCAAAGTTTGCTTAAGGGATCAGAATCTTTCTTTTTTAGTAAAACGCTGGACCTGGCAGACTCTCTGTGCCTCAGAATGGCTCACCATTAGATTTGGATGGACCCTAGAAGGATCTTTCTACTTCCCACTAATTTAAAAAGTCAGAGATATTGTCTTTCAGCCAGGACCACACAGATACCTGTGAAGACAGATGGCCACTGCCTACCAACTCGGGGACGAGGGGAATCAACATCAATATCAAGAAAGAGACTTGTCTACATTAGACGACATCAGGTGTCATCCATGGAACCCCGCTGAAAGGGACCATAGAAGGTGCTACTTATAACACCTACAGAAGTAAAGGTAGACAGAATCACTTCCTGGATCCATACCTCTCATCTCAAGCCTGTGCCCTGTCCAGACTCTGGCTGGAAACTGTAAAAGACAGGTAACCCTTTCAAATTGTGTATTTGCCTTGTCAATAAGGCTATAGACTCTCCCCTTGACCACCAGTAGTCCTAACCCTCATCAGCCCATTCAGCAGCAATGGCTGATCACAAATCTTACTGGAGAAGAAGTATGGTCTATCTCGCATACCGCCCACTTAAGGACATGGTCGCCATCTCTCCACAGAGACATTTGTCAGCTGGCTATAGGTCTTTTCCATTGGGATATCCCTGATGAAGTGGATCCCACTAAAATTCCATTAAATCCCTTCTCTACCATAGATAATGGAAACAAATATTATGGATGTAGGGACACGCGAGCCAGATGCAGTTTGGCTAGCCTAGATTACTATGTTTGCCTGGCGGACTATCAAAGCCACAAACAGTCACGGCTGTGTTGGGGGGAAGCCGACTTCTTCTGTAAGTCATGGGGATGTGAGCATTCAGGGACTGCTTGATGGAACCCAAACTCCTCATCAAATTCTGTACACAGCATTGGCCATATCCAATTAGATAACCAAAATTGATAGCCCCCAGAGGGGTCTCTAGATCCTCAAATTCTGTGTGACCTTTTTAACTTTTGCAAGTGCTCAAAAGGAGATTCCCCTATGTGGAGGCCTTTTCCCTCCTTTGCTCACATCCTGAACTATGCTTCTCCAATAGATCCTCACCCTCAGCCATCTGCTCCATACTCTCTGCTCTTACTCTCACCTAAGCAACCTGATTTCTCCCCTCCAATTACTAGATCAAAAACCCAAACCTCGGCCCATTCTATGACCATTGCCCCCTTGTTAAGGTAGCAGGTACTGAGGTACACCTTAACCCACTCACTCCTCTCTTCTCTTGTCATTGCCTGCACCGGGTCCCACCAGGTCCTCTTACTAGCTAACACAAAGCTCAAACCAGCTGAGGAGAGCCCTCAGACCCTTATCGAAGATGTAATGTAAATGGCCTTTAAAGTTGGTTTGTCATCACTGAAAACAGGTTACTAAGTATTTAAAGTCCCTCACAGGCTTTTGGGGATACTAACTCCCATCTTACCCTCTGCTCTACCTGTTGTACTGCTCAAGATTTGTTCCTAGAAAAATCCAAAACCCCTTTCCCATTATTCTTTTACATCTCTCCTACCTCATTCTCAGATCCACGGAGCTGCTCACAGCCACGCCTTCCCCGTCTTCCCCCTCTGTACCAGGCCCACAGAAATGTCTTAACTGACCTTCTCCAGAAATCTTCAACATAGCTGAATTTAGGACTTTCAGAAAAAGAGTCCCTATAAAAAATTTCTAAGTACATAAACTTCCTCTTTTCGTGTTGCCCTATTCTACTTGGCCACTGGCTAAAAAAATCAGCAATCCTAAGCTAGACACCACCTTACTAGTTTTTCACAAAATATGTGAACAAGGCCTTGGCCTTGAGCTGAGGCTTCACAGAGATGGCTACATTTGTAAGATAAAGAAGTTACCAACTGGGCTCCATGGTAACAGTTGGGAGGGGGAAAAAATAAAGGGAATATAATGCTCTCCCTCACCCAGGTGTCCTTGAAAAGTTAACTTTCCCACAACAGAGGAAAAAAACAGAATACAAACTGCTTTTTGTGAACTGCTTAAGACTGTGAACTTCTGAGCCCCTTCCCTTATATGTTGGGTACAAAATTCTGAAAGTACCTAAACTTGGGGTTCCGGGGATTTAATTGATTACAACAGAAGTAATGCCCTCTGAATCTGGTTGCAAACAAATAGGACTGTTTTCCTGTCTTTGGAACTATCTTAGGTGCCTTGCCTTGTCCGTCCCTACAACAGTATAATTCTATATACTTAAAACATTGTTTATGTTTTCATGAAGTGGTCAACAGATGTGATTAATTGTGTAGTTGTGCAAATGTTTCCCAGAGTGCTCTATCAACACAGGTTCATTTGAAGATCAAATAGGGGGGGCATAAAACCTAGTTCCACTGGGAACATATATCACTCACTTTTGCGATCCTATTAGGAATACATGTTGCTGCAAGGGTGGGCACAAGAACCACTGCCTTGGTCCATGGGACAAAACAAATGACCCAAATAGAAGCAGCTATAGACCAAAACTTAAAGATATTAGAAACCTCCATAACAGCATTGCAGGAATCTTTATCCTATCTCTCTGAAGTTGTTTTACAGAACAGTCGAGGATTGGAACTCCTCTTCATGTGAAAAGAGGGCCTTTGTTTTGCATTGATGGAAGAATGTTGTTTTTATGCCAACCATATTGGAGTTGTAAAAAATCTATGAGTAAATTAAAAAGATGACTTGAAGAGCGTCAACTACAGAGAGAGGCCAAAAAAGGGTGTTTTGAATCTTGGTTCACAAAGTTCCCCTGGTTAACTACGCATTTATCAACCCTGGCCGGTCCAATAATAATCCTCATATTATTGATAACTATTAAACCCTGCTTGCTCAACCATGTAATTTATTTTCTCCAAGCTCAAATTGGACAAGTTAAACTAATGGTAATACCCCACTAGCAGACATAGAATGTGACACCCCCCAATGATCATTTTTATGATTAAAAGTAGCCAGAAAAAGAAGTGTCGAATGAAAGGTTAATAAAATATGTAGTTGTCACTTCCTGTTTTTCTGTACGCTTAACAAAACACTGTTGAAATCTTGAGAAATGTTTGCCAATCTTGTTCCCAGAATGTGCTGTCCCCAACTGTCAAACTGCAGAATGTACTCCTTCACCAGGTTGCATGCAAATTGACCACTCGCCCTGACACATCAATAAACTTCCCTCCCTGCACTCGCAAGGGAAAGTATTTAACCTCTGCTTAAGCTGTTCTCAGGGCTCTCTAATCTTTTCAAGTGAACTCTGAGCCCCAGCATGCTGGACCCCCAATAAACCCTTTGCTGTTACATGAGATAGACTCTTGGTGGTCTCCTCTTCCGACACTCGACCGACCTTTACTTGGATGATTGAATGTAGAAGAGAACATCCAGTCAAAAAGGGATAGTCAGTGGGATTAGGAATATAGTCCGTAGGTTTAGGAAGAAGAGTGAGTATAGGATTTGGACCAAAAGTTCTTTAGTAATAGGGTTTCGGTTAGAGAATGAATGTAAATGTCAGCACATGTGAAGAATGAGTCACAATGATGAACTGGGGAAAATATGTAGGAAAGCAGATATCAATAGAGACATTAGGAAATCAGGCAAAGTATAAAGTGAGTGATAGGATTAGACATTATCAACAGGGTTGAGTTTCAATATATAATCTTAGGAAGAAACAAATATGTAGTCACCAATAGGATTGACATTTGAGAGTATTAGGCAACCTGGACATGAATGTTTTTAATAATACAGGTTGACTTTCTATTTAGCCTTTGGTACAATCATAAGTGTGACTTTTGCATTTTGTGTTCCGAATATTACTGTGATAAAATGTATATGTAGATCAGGTGACATGAGTATTTCTTCCACAATTTCTGGGAGCAATATTTTGAAGACATATAAATTGAGGACTCTAGGATATGCCAACAAACAATTCTTACACAAACTTTTACCAATGTGGTTCCAAAGGTAGAGGCGCATACACAAGGAATGCAAAGTGAACTAATTCTAACCAAAAGAAAAAAGAAAAAAAATTGATACTTTATCTTCCACTTCTTGTGCCACTCCTGTTTCAAATTACTTAGTCTTGACTGCATGTCTCCTGCAGAAGTAATCAAAATCTCTGGAATACGTCTTTTGTTTGTTTTGCTTTTGCGGTGCTGCAGATAGAACCCAGGGCCTCCACATGCTTTGGAAAGCACTTGACTGCTAAACTACATCCATGCTCCCCACCCCCACTACTTTTTTGTTGTTTTGAGAAAGGGTCTTAGTAGCTGGGATTTCAGGCATGCACTATTGCACCAGACTCCTGAATATATCTTGCCACTACATTTAGATGCAGAATTGGCTCAACAATAAGAAATTAAGAGGGTGTGAATAAAATAGTAATAGTGAAGAACCACTAAGAATACAGAGAAAGCTCACTAAACAATACCTTTTGTTCAAATGCAATCTCTTTTAAAAGATTTTTTAAATGGATGACAATAAACTTCTGAAAAACAGACACAAATATCTTTCCTATCCTTTGCCTGAATTTCAATACTTTAAATTTTATTTTAATTACAGCTTTACTGAGATACAAATTTATATACCATGCAATCTATTGTATCACATGTGTATCTATTTTATATCCAGTATGGTTATTTCAATAAAATGACACACTAACTTTTCTGAATGAGTAGAATTACTAGTTACTACTAGGGTTCAATTCCTAGCTTTGCAAAAGCAAACAAACAAACAAACAAAGTTGGCTAACGGATCATATATTCTAATATTCCTAGCATTTTTTCAGTACAAAAAACCCACATTATCCCACAAAGGGATATGAAATAGAATTATATTTTTTCATCTGGGTATGCTAAAGACAAGTCTATTTAGAAAATCCTGTTGTTTCAAATGTTGTTGAAAATAATATAAAAATACTTTAATAAAGAATGCAAAAAAAAATAAATTAGTATTGGGGGTACAAAGAGGTGTACCCTGTGTCTATGAATATAGAAGTAATTCATGAATTGACAATACTGTGAATAAATAATAAAACTGATTCCACTTCAAATAATGGATTGATAGAATTGATATCTGAAAATATATAAGAAATCTTATATTGATATAGAATCATTCATTCCAATGAGTTTTACATCTAATGGTAATATTAGGGTTATATTCTATCATGAAAGGTGTGTGAGATCTGCTTCAAAAGTGAGAATGGAAAAGGAAAATAATGTGTTTGGAAAGAAGTCTCATGAAAAGACCAGTCAAGAAACATAGAGGAATGCATGTGTTCTGAAGTAGAAAGTGATTGAAAGTGACACAAATGCAAATAATTTTTCTAACTTGTGGATGAAATACATATCCTATGATGTGAATAAACTGAAGAAATAGTAAAGTACCAGTGTTGAATAAAAATGAACGTCAAAATGTACATCATGTCCCATAGTAATCTACTTGGATTGATGTTAAACTGGGTCAGTTACTGTAGAAATATTAGGATTTGTATGCACCATTCACTGATGTTACTTGTCAGTACTAGAAAACAAATATGTATTTCAGGTGGATGAATAATTCTGAGAATAATCTTGTGAAAAGTTTATTATAAATCCACATACATGAATATGAATGAATTTAGGGTGTGTAAAAGAAGACAGAAGTATTTCATATTTTTAAAAATTTGGAGAGTGTATATATATATATATATATATATATATATATATATATATATATATATATAAATACACACACACACACACACACAAACAAACACATATACACACAGAGACATTGAAATGTAGCAATATATATGCCAATTGAAATTGATGTAGAAATACTTATCGTCCAAAGATCCAAAAATATTTAATTTACTGAACATGGATTTGTGTATAATGTTGTTCAACTAGGAAGCTCCCCCTTAGGTTAAATTTTCAGTTCCAACAGCGTTTAGGAGGAGTGATCTCTTCTCATAATTTGTATCTGCCAAGTCAGCCACCTCACAAGAATGTACATTTGATACCAGGTAGGATTCTATATGTGCATATAAAAATGCATGTGCTGAATAGGCTACAGACAAACGGAGACAGGAATTCAAATACTTGTTAAATTTAAAAACACATGGACAACTATGTCAACAAAATATTGATTAGATTTATAACTCCTACACTATATAATGCAAAAGGCAAGTTCAACTATACACCATGCCTCCTCTGAACTTCTTGGATTTCTATTCTGTTTGGGTTATTGTTCTCCATCATATTAGGATTAGTAGTCAGATTCTAGTAGGTTATGGGTTAGTGTCAGGAATTCAGTATTTCGAATGGAAAATTGGAAAATGAATCCAATGTGTATGCAAATATGTGCTACAAAAAAATCTTCCAACTCTCATCCACAACAATGCCTTGAAATTACCTTCACCCCAATTAAGACACAATTAGAAGAGAAGAGGTAGAAAATCTGTGAATATATACCTGTAGTGGAATATGCTCAGGAGTTCACCATTTTGGAGGTTGTAGAGCAGTTTCCAAAAGTAAGGGACAGGGTAAACACTCCACAAACATGGAGCTCTGTTGGCCAAAAGATTTCTTGAGAAACTGCCTCTGAGGGTGGGCACTTGAAATATATGTGTTTGTCAGAAGCTTTAGCTTCCTTTCTAGTGAGACCATCAAAGCTGGGTCTGTATCTATGTGACATGAAGATCTTGGTTTCTTATTTTCCAATGATCCTGAGGCAGCAGTGCTGATTTCTCTCTTTGTATGTAAATTGTGGCCACTGGGGGCTAAGTGTCACCCCATGTGGACTCTGAAGCCATTTGTTCATCCTCCAACTTTTGTGGTGTTTCTTGCTGCTGAACTGGGACATTGGTATTTGCTTCACGAAATACAATGAGTTCAACTGGAACACAGTGCTGGAGGAAGTTCTGTCACGTGTTGTGGGTCACGTTCTGCAGGAGAATGTACCAACCAGGCTTCAATACCAGATAGCTTGTCCCCTTAACCTCAGCAACCTGATTCTTAACATTACCCTGAAACCTCTCCATATAACAAGATGCCTTTACATAGAAGGGTCTGCTGGCTGCACCATGTCAGTCACAAGCCATTTGGAAGTCAATAGCAGATCCACATGGTCCCACCACAGATATTTTATCACACACTACTGCTCTAGGTCCACTACTCAGCAGGCTCCAACTTATTGGCATCGCTGTTCTAGATAATTTTTATGAAACTCAGTCAATAAAGGCCCTGGCTAGTATACTCATGATCAGCAACAGACCATTTAAGAGTTCTCCAGTGCCACCTGTTAATGGCCTCCACAGGGCTTTGAAGAACTCATTTGACCCAAAGAATGCCTAATCTCACTTGATGGAGGTCAGGAACCTTACAGAGGAAGGCAAGAGACTTCATCCACAATTACTGATCTTTTTGCCATTTTGGTTTTGAATGCACACATGGGATCTTTCTTTAGATCCATCAGGTGCTGAGAATCTAAGCTATAGCCTCACATAGGACCAAGAGGCTGATTCAGACGCATCCCTTTCCAAAGCAATTAAGCACAGAGCCACAGTTGATGCCCATTTATTTCCATTTGAAAACTGTTTTCTTCAGGATTCACAAAGGATGGCCTGAGGCAAAGACTTTCCTGACATTCAGGGCAACAGAACAATAGCTAAAGGCCCAAAGCAGGGTTTATCCACTGAGACTTTCCTGGACACACTGATACTAGAGTTTTCTGAGATGCTCGCCATTCCCTTCATCTATCTTGTACATGGCCATGTCACTCAGATTGGAGGTGGTACATATCTTGGACACAAAACAATGAGCCTATTCTTGAGAGTGACCAGAATTGAGGAAGAAATCAGGAACTTAGGAAGATTGCAGGTGTTGCCCATCCATAAGGCAAGGGGCAGTCCACTCCTAAATTGGGCAGGATGAATGCTGGGAAGATTTCTACTAGACAGAACACATTGATGCATTCTTTTTTCTAAGGTCTACAACCACGAACACAGTGGGTTACAAAGACATGCAAAAAATCGTCTTGTCAAACGACTTACTAGAAGCAGTCCACTCCAAACCAAACAAACCGCCTTTCCTACCTATTCTCATAAGAAGAGACTAAACCACAAAATCACACACACGCGCGCAAACGCACCTCCTTCATTCAAGTAGGTCTGTGACTATCTGGAATGTCCTCTGACTGGTGGGCCATACTATGTTCCCCCAAAAGGCCTGTCCTGTCTCAGATCTAGTCGCGGTGAACCACTACCTGCTTTCTCAGGAAAGGCCCCTCTTCAGAGCTCTCCTGGCATTTGAAATCCTCATATCAGTAGGTACCAAGGAATACTTAGTCTATCCTTGGTTTTTCCAAACAATGGAGCCCACTGGGACTGGAACTGTGACAAGGTCTTGGTATTCTCTGTCTTCCTGGAGCCCAAGGTCAGGGAGTTTCTTCACCAAGGAAGTGAGGTAGGTCGCTTCATTCAGGAACTGAGTGAGTTTACTGCCTTTGCAAACACTTTGTCCTAACAGGTGATTGCAAGGTTCCCATGAGGTGGAGGCTGCCCCTACTTCCCAAGACAGTTTCAACAGTTAGAATGGTATATCAACCATAGGAATCCGGGAACAGCTCTCCACACAGGCCTGGTTTGGTCCCTCTTCTCTACATTAAGAAAAGAGAGGCTGATTCAGACACAATGCTTCATCCTGAGTACATTGTTTGCCATGGAAGATGACTTTTGCTCTCTCAGGTCCTTCATAGCTGCCTATGTCTTCTCCAGGGATGGTTTCTGCTTAAAACTTTGAGGATCTCAGCATCTGGAAGATCCCCTACATTCCTGTATTGTAAGACCAACTCTGTCGCTGCTCTTCTGTAAAGTTAGATTGAGGGAACAGTGTTTGGTTAGGCTTAATAACAGGTTCGATTTGGATTAAGAATCATTCTGAGCGATGAATAATGGTATTGGGAATGTGCGATATTTACAAGAATATTTAGGTGAAATATAAGTATGAAAACAGAAATCTAGGTAAAATTTGAAGCCCAGAAGGGCATTGGGCCTTTAATTGGGATACTTAGCTTTGACTTACGTTCTGCACAGATGTCTTAAATAAATCCATATACAATGTCATAGGACCTTGTACCTTGGATGATTGAATGTCACGAGAATATCCAGTCAAAAAGCTATAGTCGGTAGGATTAGGAAAAGTGTCGGTAGGTTTAGAAAGAATAGTGATTATAGGTTTTGGAGGAAATGTTTTTAGCAATTGGGTTTCGGTTAGAAAGTGAATTTAAATGTCAGCACATGTGAAGAGTCAGTCAAAATGATAAACTGGGAAAATATTTAGGAAAGCAGAAATCAATAGAGACATTAGGATATCAGGCAAAGTATAAAGTGAGTGATAGGATTACACATTTTCAACAGGCTTGAGGTTGAATATATAATATTAGGAGGAAACAAATATATAGTCACCAATAGGATTGACATTTGAGAGCGGTAGCAACCTGGACAGGAATATTTTTAGTAATCCATGCTCACTTTTCATTTAGGTTTTGGTACAATCATAACTGTGACCTTTGCATTTTGTTTCCAGAATATTACTGTGATAACATGTACATGTAGATCAGGTGACATGAGTATTTCTTCCACCATTTCTGGGAGCAATATTGTGAAGACGTATAAGTTAGTACTGGGGGTACACATAGGTGTACCCTGTGTCTATGAATATAGAGATAATGCATGAATAGACCATACTGTGAATAAATAGTATTACTGGTTCCAACTTTGAATAATGGATTGAATTGATAAATGAAAATATAGAGGAAATCTTATATTGATATATATACATTCATTAAAACCAAATATACATCTAATGGTAATATTAGGGTTATGGTTCATCATGAAGAGTGTGTGAGTTTTGCTTCAAAAATGATTAAGGAAATAGAAAAAAAAACCTCGTGAAAAGATCAGTCAAGAAACATGGAGTTATACATGTGTTCTGAAGCAGGAAGTGATTGAAAATGAAACAAATGCCTATTAATTTTCGAATTTCTAGATGAAATATATATTTTATGATGTGCATAAACGGAAGAAATTGCAATGTACCAGTGTTGAATAAAAATGAATTTCAAAATACACATCATGTCCCATAGAAATCTATTTGCATTGATGTTAAACTGGGTAAGTTACTGCAGAAATACAAGGATTTGTATGCACCATTCACTAAAGATAGTTCTCAGTACGAGGAAACAAATATGTTCTTCAGGTGTGTGAATATTCCTGGGAATAATCTCGTGAAAAGTTGATTAAAAATCCACATACATGAATATGAATTATTTTAGGGAGTGTATAATAAGACACATATTTCATATTTTGAAAAATCTGGAGAGTATGTATACACACACACACACAAACAGACTTTAAAAAGTAGGAATATATATGCCAATAGAAATTCACCATGAATTATATATCATCCATAGATCAGAAATATTTATTTTACTGAACATGGGTTTTGTGTAAAGTTGTTCAACCAGGAAGCTCACCCATTGGTTGAATTTTCAGTTCCAGCATCATTTAGGAAGAGTGAACTATTCTAACAATTTGTATCTGCCAAGTGAGCCATCTCACAAGAATGTACGTGTGATTCCAGGTAGGATTCTATATGTGCATATAAAATTACATGTGCTGAATAGGCTGCAGAGAAAGGGAGTCAGGTATTCACATATTTGTTAACTTTAGAAATACATGGAGAAATATTTCAACAGAAAATTGACTAGATTTATAACTCCTACCCTATATAATGCAAAAGGCAAGTCCCACTATACAACATGCATCCTCTGAACTGCTTATATTTCTATTCTGTTTGGATTTTAATTCTCTATCATATTAGGATTAGTAGTCAGAGTCTAGTAATGTAGTGGTTAGTGTCATGGATTCAGTATTTCTAATGGAAATTTGGAAAATGAATCCAATGTGTATGTAAATATATGCTACACAAAAATCTTCCCACTCTCATCCAGAAAAATGCCTTGACATTACCTTCGCACCAAGAAAGACACAATTAGAGGAGAAGAATTAGAAAATGTGTGAATACATA
This sequence comes from Callospermophilus lateralis, assembly GCF_048772815.1. Taxonomy (NCBI): domain Eukaryota; kingdom Metazoa; phylum Chordata; class Mammalia; order Rodentia; family Sciuridae; genus Callospermophilus; species Callospermophilus lateralis. The sequence continues at coordinate 849,919 of NW_027514416.1, forward strand.
TATTCAATGAAAAATCTTCAGAAGTTCACAACCTTGGAGGTGGTAGAGGAGTTTCCAAAAGTAAGGGACAGGATAAACACTCCACAAACATGGAGCTCTGCTGGCCTAAAGACTTCTTGAGAAATGCCTCTGAGTTTGGGCACTTGAAATATATGTTGTTTTCAGGAGCTTTAGCTTCTTTCTAGTGAGACCATCAAAGCTGGGTCTGCATCTATGTGACCTGGAGGACATGGCATCTTATTTTTCAATGAACATGAGGCAGCAGTGCTGGTTTCTCTCTTTGCAGGTAAACTGTGGCCACTGGGGGCTAAGTGTCTCCCCGTTTGGACTGTGAAGCAATTTGGTCATGATCCACTTTTCGTTGTGTTTCTTGCTGCTGCACTGGGAGTTTGGTGTTTGCTTCATGAAATACAAGGAGTTTATCTGGGACACAGTGCTGGAGGGAGTTCTGTCACGTGTGGTGGGTCAGTGTCTGCAGGAGAATGCACCAACCAGGCTTCTATCCACATAGCTTTCCCCCTGACCATAGCAACCTGATTCTGAACATTGCCCTGAAACCTCTGCATATAACAAGATGCCTTTACATAGAAGGGTCTGCTGCCTGCACCATGTCAGTCACAAGGCATTTGGAATCCAATGGTAGATCCTCATGGCCGTACCACTGATGTTTTATCACACACCTGCCCACCACTGCTCTAGGTCCACTTCTCAGCAGACTCCAACTTACTGGCATCTGTGTTCTACACCATGTTAAAGAAACCCAGTCAATCTAGGCACTCTCTGGTATACTCATGATCAGCAACAGGACATCCAAAGGTTCTCCAGTGCCACCTGGTCATGGTAATTTTAAAAATTTCATGATATTTATGTAACCATTTTCAAGGATGAAGTTGGAGGCATTGTGGGTTTCAATTATTCAGAAACCATTAAATGGTGAGGAATCTCATTTTAATGAAAGCTCTGGAGAACTCTCACAGGCAAGGCTTCCCAAATAGTGGCCAAAACGTCACTTGAAGCCAGGCCCATTGAGGTCTAAAATGTGAGGTCCATGTGTGTTTTGACTCTCAATTGTGGCTGCCAAGTCTTTCAGAATAAAATTATGTGATTCTCTGGCTGAGATTCCCAGTGAACTGTGGAAAGTCCCCCTGGGACTAGATCTCAGCTTCCAATGGCGACTCTCATGCGTTGCCTCCGAAAATCTTAACACAATTCATGGCAATTCTTCTCTGAGGTCAGTTCAAGAACTGAGTCTCTAAGGGGAATCACACCAGAATTCAACCCAGGTTGAACCAGTAATCTCTCACAATTAAAACCTAAACACTCCCACATGACCCTCATCTTCTTCCATATAGACACTCATCATAACCTCTGGCTGGAGGTTTCCATGAGGGCACAGCCCAAGACAGGGTCCAAAATAAGCTTCCTTGTCCCTCATTTGCCTAAAGTCACGTTTGCCTGGACACCCTTCCTATGAACCAGGAGTGATCAAATAGGCCTGACATTTATACTGCTCCACTTCCCCAATTTGAGGCCTACTGACTGAGGGGTTTAAATTCTTTTTGGGAATTGGACGCATGAGAAAACACAAGAACTATGGGCAAGCCACTGCAGAGCTTTGAAGAACCCATTTGACACAAAGGATCCCTATTCTTCCTTGATGGAAGTAAGTGCCCTACCAGAGGAAGGCAAGAGACTTCATCCACAATGACTCTACTTTTAGCTATTTTGGTTTTGGATGCACATATGGAATCTTTCTTTAGATCCATAAGGTGCATAGAATCTAAGCCACAGCCTCACACAGGGCCAAGAGGCTGATTCAGACACATCCCTTTCCAAAGCAATTAAGGAAAGAGCCACAGGAGATGCACATTTATTTCCAATTGAAAAGTCTTTTGTTAAGGCTTCCAAAAGTGTTGGCCTGAGGAAAACACCTTCCTGACATTCAGGGCAACAGAAAAATATGTATGCATAAGGCCCAAAGCAGGGTTTCTCCACTGAGATATTCCTGGTCACACTGCTATCTGAGTTTTCTGAGATGCTCGGCCACTCCATTCAGCTATCCAGTACATGGCCATTTCACAGACCTTGGAGGTGGTACATATCTTGGACACACAACCATGAGTCTATTCTTGAGAGTGACCAGAATTGAGTAAGAAATCAGGAACTTAGGAAGATTGCAGGTGTTGCCCATCCATAAGGCAAGCCGCAGTCCATTCATAAATTGGGCAGGATGAATGCTGGGAAGCTTTCTACTAGACAGGACACATCCATTGATGCATTCTCTTTTCTAATGTCTACAACGACTAACACAGTGGGATACACAGACATAGAAAAACTCGCATTGTCAAAGGACTTAGAGGAATCAGATACTTCCAAACCAAACAAACCTCCTTTCCTACCTATTCTGAGAACATGAGACAAAACCACAAACCCCACCCAAACTCACAAATTCAACTTCTTCCCCCAAGTAGGTCTGTGACTATCCGGAATGTCCTCTGACTTCTGGGCCATACTGTGTTCTCCTGAAATGGCCTGTCCTGCCTCAGATCTGGTCACCTTGGCCAACTCTGTGAAGTTGTCAGGAGCCAGTGTTGAGCCACTACCTCCTTTCACAGGAAAGGCCCCTCTTCAGAGCACTCCTGGCATTTGGCCATCCTCACATCAGTAGGTACCAAGAATGACTGACTCTGTCCTTGGTAAATCCAACAAGTGAGCCCACTGGAACTGTGACTGGGACTGGCTCTGGGTGCCTGGCTACTTGGATCACAAGTTCAGAGAGTTCCATCACCAACGAAGTTAGGAAGGTCATTTCTTCGGGAACTGAATGAGGTCACTGCCGTGGCAACCACTTTGTCCTAACACTTGCTTCCAAGGGTCCCATGAGATGGAGGCTGCCCCTAATTCCTGAGACACTTTCAAAAGTTAGAATGGTATACCAACCATAGGTACCCAGGAATGGCTCTCCACACAGGCCCGGTTTGCTCCATCTCCTCTACGTTAAGGATAGAGAGTCTGATTCAGACTCAACCCTTCATCCTGACCAGGTTGTTTTCCATGGAAGATTACTTTTGCTCTCTCCGGTCCTTCATAGCTGCCTACATCTTCTCCAGGGATAATTTCTGCATTGACCTTTGAGGTTTTCAGCAGGTTGAAGATCCCCTACATTCCTGTATTGTAAGAACAAATCTGTCCCTGCTCTTCTGAATACTTAAATTGATGGAACAATGTATGGTTAGTTTTATTAACATGTTCAATTAAAACCAAAACACTACCACATGGCCCTTATATTCTTCCATATAGACACTCATCATTACCTCTGGCTGGAGGTTTCCACAAGGGGCGAAGCCCAAGACAGTGTCCAAAATAAGTTCCCTTGCCCCTCATTTGCCTAAAGTCTGGGTTTCCTGGACACCCTTCCTGTGAACCAGGATTGATCAAATAGGCCTGCCATTAATAATGCTCTTTTTCTCCTTTTTGAGGCCTACTGAACGTGAGGTATTGATTCTTTATGTGATTTGGAGTCATGTGAAACCCAAGCACCTTTTCTCGTCTTTGAAGAACTCATTAGACCCAAAGGATCCCTATTCATACTTGATGGAGGTGAGGAGCCTAACAGAGGAAGCAAGAGACTTCATCCACAATGTCTGATCTTTTTGCCATTTTGGTTTTGGATGCACACATGGGATCTTTCTTTAGATCCATCAGGTGCTGAGATTCTAAGCCACAGCCTTACACAGAGCTGAGAGGATGATTTAGACACATCCTTTTCTAAAGCAATTAATCTAAGAGCCACGGGTGATGCTCATTCATTTCCAATTGAAAGCAGTTTCTTCAGGCTTCACAAACTGGTGGTCTGAGGCAAATACCTACCTGACATTCAGGTCAACAGAACAGTAGGTAAGCAAAAGGCACAAAGCAGGGTTTCTCTACTGAGACTTTACTGGTCACACTGATATCTGAGTTTTCGGAGATCCTCCCCATTCATTTCAGGTATCCAGTAAATGGCCATGTCACAGAGCTGGGAGGTGGTACATATCTTGGACAAAAAAAATGAGCCTATTCTGGAGAATGGCCAGAATTCAGGAAGAAAACAGGAACTAAGGAAAATAGTAGGTGTTGCCCATCGATAAGGCAAGCAACAGTCCATTCATAAATTGGGCAGGATGTGTGCTGGAATGCTTTCTACTTGTCAGGACACATGCATTGATGCATTCACTTTTCTCATATCTACAACCACCGACAAAGTGGGATACACAGACATAGAATCACTCACCATGTCAAATGACTTATTAAAAACAGTCCACTCCAAACCAAACAAACTGCCTTTCCTACCTATTCTCAGAACATGAGACAAAACCATAAACTCACATCTACACCCACAAAGGCATATCTTTTACCCACATAGGTCTGTGAGTAACCAGAGTGTCCTCAGACTGATAGGCCATACTATGTTCCCCCGAAATGGCCTGTCCTGTCTCAGATCTGGTCTCCTTTACCAACTCTCTAAAGTTTTCAGGAGCCATCGGTGAGTCACTACCTGCTTTCTCAGGAAAGGCCCCTCTTCAGAGCTTTCCTGGCATTTAGTGATCCACAAGAAAGACTGACTCTGTCCTTGGTAAATCCAAACAAGTGAACCCACTGGGAAAGGGACTGGGACTGGCTCTTGGTGCCTGGCTTCCTGGATCCCAAGTTCAGAGAATTCCATCACCAAGGAAGTGAGGTAGGTCACTTCCTTCAGGAAGTGAATGAGGTCACTGGTCACTGCCTTGGCAACCACTTTGTTCTAACATTTGCTTCCAATGGCTCCATGACTTGGAGGCTGCCCCTACTTCCTGTGTCACATTCACAAGTTAGAATGGTATACCAACCATAGGCACCCGGGAACAGTCAGAGTCTACTAGGGTATGGCTTACTGTCAGGAATTCAGTATTTCAAATAGAAAATAGGAAAATGAATCTAATGTGTATACAAATATATGCTAGACAAAAATCTTCCCATTGTCCTCTACAACAATGCCTTGATATTTCCTTCACCACAAGTAAGACACAATTAGTGGAGAATAGTTTGAAAATCTGTGAATATATATCTGGAAAAAAAATGAATGGAGTTCACAACCTTGGAGGTGGTAGAGGAATTTCCAAATGTAAAAGAAAGGATAAACACTCCACAAACATGGAGCTCTGGTTGCCTAATAAATTTTTGAGAAACTGCCTCTGAGTTTGGGCCCTTGAAATATTTGTTGTTGTCAGGAGCTTTAGCTTCCTTTGTAGTGAGACCATCAAATCTGGGTCAGCATCTATGTGACCTGGATGACATGGTTCCTTATTTTCTATTGAACATGAGGCAGCAGTTCTGAATTTTCTCTTTGTAGGTAAACTGAGGCCACTGGGGTCTAAGTGTCTAACCGTGTGGTCTGTGAAGCCATTTGGTCATACTCGAATTTTTGTGGTGTTATTTACTGCAGTACTCTGAGTTTGGTATTGGCTTCATGAAGTACAAGGAGATAAACTGGGACACAGTTCTAGAGGGAGTACTCTCATGTGTGGTGAGTGAGGGTCTGCAGGAGAATGCACCAACCAGTCTTCTATCCCAAAAAGCTTGCACCCATGTCCATAGCAACCTGATTCTGAACATTGCCATGAAACCTCTCCATATAACAAGATCCCTTTATTTGTAAGGGTCTGCTGGCTGCACCATGTCAGTCACAATCCATTTGGAAGCCAAGGGAAGATCCATGTGGCCAAACGACAGATGTTTTATCATACACCTGCCAACCACTGCTCTAGGCCCACTACTCAGCAGGCTCCAACTTTCTGGCATCTCTGTTCTACAACATTTTCATGAAACCCAGTCAATCAGGGCACTGTCTGGTATACTCATGATCAGCAACAGACATCCAAAGATTCTCTAGTGCCACCTGTTCATAGGAATATCAAAAATTTTATGGTTTTTATCTAGCCAATTTTCAAGGATGAAGTTGGAGGCACTGTGGGTTTCAATTCATTCAGGAACCATGAAATAGTGAGGAAGCTCATTTCAATGAAAGCTCGGGACAACTCTCACAGGCAAGGCTTCCCAAGGAGTGGCCAAAAGGTCAGATGAAGCCAGGCCCATTGAGGTTTACAATTGAGGTCCATGTGTGTTTTGACTCTCAACTATGGCTGCTAAGTCTTTCTGAATAAAGTCATGTGATATCCTGGCTGAGAATCCCAGTGCTCTTTGGAAAGCCAACCTGGGCCTAGATCTCAGTCTCCAAGGGCAACTCTCATGTGTGGCCTCCTAAATTCCAAACACAATTCATGCCAATATGTCGCTGAGATCTGTTCCAGAACTCAGTCTCTAAAGGGAATCACACAAGAGTTAAAGCCCAGGTTGACCCTGGAATCTTTTCCAAACGTAACACAAATGACCACAATTAAACCAAAACACTCCAACATGGCCCTCATCTTCTTCCATATAGACAGTCATAATAAACTCTGGTTGGAGGTTTCCATGAGGGGCGCAGCCCAAGACAGTGTTCAAAATAAGCTCACTTGCCACTCATTTGCCTAAAGTCAGGGTGGCATGGAAACCCTTCCTGTGAACGAGGGGTGATCAAATAGGCCTGCCATGAATACTGCTCTACTTCTCCAATTTGAGGCCTACTCTCTGTGGGGTACAGATTCTTTATGAGAATTGGGGTCATGAGAAAACCCAAGCACCTATGGGCTACCCTCTGAAGGGATTTGAAGAACCCATTTGAGTGAACCAAGGAGTTGGATCAAAAGACTTTAGATATAGGGTTTTGGTTAGAGAGTGAATGTAAATTTCAGCATATGTGAAGAGTCAGCCACAGTGATGAACTGGGGAAAATGTGTAGGAAAGCAGATATCAATAGAGATATTAGGAAATCAGGCAAAGTACAAAGAGAGTGATAGGATAAGACATTTTTAACAGGGTTGAGTTTGAATATACAATCTTAGGAAGAAACAAATATGTAGTCACCAATAGGAATGATATTCGAGATCATTAGTGAATCAGGACATGGATGTTGTTAGTAATACATGCTCACTTTCAATATAGGCTTTGGTACAATCATAAGTGTGACACTTGCATTTTTTGTCAGGAATATTACTGTGATGAAATGCATATGTATATCAGGTGACTAGAATATTTCTTCCACCATTTTTGAAAGCAATATATTAAAGGCTTATAAATTAGTATTGGGGATACAAATAGGTATACCCTGGGTCTATGAATATAGAGATGATTCTTTAATAGACCATACTGTGAATAAATAATATAACTGGTTCAAAATTTAAATAATGGATTGAATTGATATCTGAAAATATACAAGAAATCTTACATTGATATACATACATTCATTCCGAACAGTTATACATCTAATGATAATATTAGTGTTACGGTTTATTATGAAGAGTGTGTGAGTTTTGTTTCAAAAGTGATTATGGAAATCGAAAATAATGTGTTTGGAAAGAATCTCATGAAAAGAACAGTTAAGAAACATGGAGGAATACATGTCTTCTCAAGTAGGAAGTGATTGAAATTGAAACAAATGCCTATAAATTTGTAAAATTGTGGATGAAATGATATATCCTATATTGCCCATAAACTGCAGAAATAGTAATGTACCAGTGTTGAATAAAAATGAACTTCAAAATACACATCATGTCCCATAGGTGTCTACTTGCATTGATGTTAAACTGGGTGAGTCACTGTAGAAATATTAGGATTTCTTAGCACCATTCCCTGAAGTTAGTTTTCAGTACTAGGAAACAAATATGTATTTCAGTGGATGTATATTTCTAAGAAAAATCTTGTGAAAAATTGATTATATATCCCCATACAGGAACATGAATGAATTTAGGCAGTGTATAGTAAGACACTTATATTTCATATTTTGAAAATCTGGAGACTATATATATATAGACACAAACACACACACATTATAATGTAGCAATATATATGCCAATTGAAATTCATCATGAAAAATAACTCATCTGCATATCAAAAAATATTCATTATACTGAACATGGATTATGTATAATGTTGTTCATAGGTACCTTTCCTGGTACCTATCTACCAGACCTGGTAGATATTTCTATTCTGTTCTGAGATTATTTCTAGGATCACACAAAAGAATCCCTTTCTCTCGCCATACACAAAAGTTAAGTCAAAATTAATCAAACAGCTTGATATCAAATCAGAGACACGGCTTCTGGTAGAAGAAAACCTTGGCTACGATGTACATACTGTGGGGTCGGGCTCCAAATTCCTCAATAGGACACCCATAGCACAAGAGTTAATAACTAGAATGAACAAATGGGATAAAAATAAAAATCAAACTAAATAGATTTTTTTTGCCAAACAACCAATGGCTTTAATCCCCGTGGGTTTACTCCATAATTAGGGGGATGAAGAAATGTGACATAGTGGGGACATTGCAATACTATCTGCCGAGCATCCGCTCTTGAAATGGAAAAATGCCTGTGCAGCGTTAATGCATTAACATGGAAGATTTGGTGAAACAACTTAGCCCCCTCTAAGGAGGAAGCCAAGCATATCAATTGACCTCTAGTGGCTAAGTCCGCACGCACAGGCATTACCCTGGGATAACGGACAAGGAAGAGAGCTGTGAGCCCTGATGTGCATTGGATAAAAAGAAGCAGTGCGGTTAGAGATAAGCTGTTGAAGCTGAGTAAAGTAAGCAGACACATTGTGGGCATCACTAATAGCTCCCACGGCCTCCAGGACTTTTAGTGCTTGTACCACATAGCTGGAGTCCGAAATAAGATTCAAAGGAAAAGAACAGTGTTTAAAAACTTCAATAACAATTTCAATAACTTCAATAATCCAATTGTGGATTTCCAGGAGCAAATTGATGCTGGATAGGGGGAGAGTCATTAATTACATAAGCTCCCATTCCAGACTTGGAACCATCAGTAAAAATGTTAACAGCCCCCGGAATTGGACTGGATGAAGTTACCTTAGGGAAAATGATGGGATGTTCTTTAACAAAATGGAGTAATGGATGAGAAGGGTAGTGATTATCAATACCCCCATGAAACGAGCAACACAGAATAGCCCAGTTGTCTAGAGTAGCACATAAAACATTAAGTTGAGCTTTAGTGTAGGGTATGATAAGAGAAGAAGGTGATTGGCCAAAAAATTGAATGCTTTGTTGAATCCCTTTAAGTGCCAACGCTGCAACAGCATCAGGATAATATTCTAAGGATTTTCCTGGGGATACATGTGGGTGGATCCATAGTAAAGGCCCATCTTGCCACAGTACTCCAGTAGGCTGCCGCATAGTGGCAAGCACACATAACTGGAAAGGTTTATCACTCTGGAGCCTGCATAGAGTGGCATGCTGTATAGCTTGTTATACTTTTATAAGGGCCGCTCTAGCCTCAGTAGTGAGGCTACGAGGGGAAGCAAGATCTGGATCACCGTTAAGAGTAGCATACAAAGGCTGGAGCACAATATTAGGAATATGTAAATATCCTCTTATCCAATTAATGTCTCCCAGCAATTTTTGAAAATCATTTAGAGTTTGGAAATCTTGAGTCCTGATGGTAATTTTTTGTGGTTTTAATTTGTCATACCCAATTGTCACTCCCAAATACCTGATAGAATCCCCTGTTTGAACCTTTTCAGGTGCGATGTGCAGTCCATGTTGAGCCAACAGCATCACGAGTTCTTTATAAGCCTCATTAACTGTCTGTTCTAATTTTGCAGCAAATAACACATCATCCATATAATGAATGATCTTGGTGGAGGAATACTTATGTCTGAGAGGTGCGAGTGCCTTCCCCACATACATTTGGCACATCGTGGGACTGTTAGCCATCCCCTGTGGCAACACCACCCACTCAAACCTTTGATCTGGTTCCTCGTGATTACACGAGGGAAGGGTGAAAGCAAAACGTTGTGAATCTTTAGGATGCAAAGGAATGGAAAAGAAACAGTCTTTAATGTCAATAACAATTATATGCCAGCCTTGAGGAACAGAGGAGAGCAGAGGCAGCCCTCTTTGAATGGGTCCCATAAGTTGCATCTGAGCATTAACTGCTTGTAGATCATGCAGTAGGCGCCACTTCCCTGATTTTTTCTTAATGACAAATATGGGAGTATCCCATGGAGAAGTAGAAGGTTGGATGTCACCCAAATCAAGTTGTTCTTTGACTAGATCATGGGCTGCTTCCAGTTTAGCCGAGGGAAGAGGCCACTGAGGCACCCAAACAGGCTCCTCGGTGAGGCATGTTATGGGTATTTGAGCCCCAGTGGCCCCTAGGAAAAACCCAGAAAAAACCTGTTAAGCTTTTGATGAGCTAGCACAGGATGCTTACGCCCCTGTAGGTGCCTATTAGGGTCCCCAAAAATCTTTCCAGCGGCATCCACCATCCTTGCTACAAAATCTGAAAAGGGTTCTGTAGAGCCCTGCAGAATCTTAGTCAAGTAACCAGACACCTCTCCTCTATTTGGAAGTGACTTCCATGCCCGAATGCAAACGTTGTTAATATGATCATATGCCTCAGGAGGGAATCCTGTCTGTTCATTAGCAAATCTGCCTTGTCCTAAAAGCATATCCTTGTCCCAATGGGGGTGTCCCGCCGCATAGTTTTGGGCGGCCTGCTCAACAGCGCCCTCTAGCAGAAAGGCTCTCCAGTCCAAATATTTACCTGGAGAAACACAAGCCCGAACAAGGCTAGCCCAATCTGAAGGAGTCATACAAAATCTAGCAAGTCCCTCCACCTGAGTAAGGGTGAAAGCGGCATCCACGCCATAAGTGCGGAAAGATTCCGCCAAGGTTTTAATTTTCTTAAAGTCTAAAGGCTCATGATATCTTCTCCTGTTATTGTCCTGAAATACAGGGTATGCAAGTCCCATATCTGTATTAACTGTCCTCCAAACTTGCGCATGAAAATATCTCCCGGAATTTTGGCTTCCCCCCACATACGGGGGTGGGGCAACCGGCACCATATCTTCTTTGAGATATTCTACCTCCTCCTCCTCAGAGTGTTGTTGACCGATATTGGATCCCGTCCCCTTTTTACAGTAGGCCTGCGTGCCCTGTATCCCTTTTTTCTTTTTCTTCACTTTAATCTTTCATAGTTGTTGTAACAATATATCAAGGTCCTCAGAACTCTCTGAGCCGCTTGTGTTCTCAGGCGTTTTTAATTCAGCCAAGTCTGGGTAGAGCCTTCTCCTATTTTTAGTTTCAGGCTCTTTTGCCTTCTCACTACCCTTACTCCCAATGTTCTCTGCCACTTCACTATGTGATCCTTCAGACTTTTCCTCATGTAGTTGCTCAAAAACTTCTTGTCCTTTAGTAAGTGCTTCCTGACATCTGCCATCTGGGAGGCAACTACGGATCATCTTCCAAAGGGGTATCACCCCACCCTCTAATATGCCCTGCTCAGAAGCAAAGTCAAGATCTGTGCCTAACTTATCCCAGCTAGGTATAGTAAGGCTGCCCGAGAACGCAAACCACGGTGCAGCAATATCTGTCTTCCGTAAAAATCTCTGTAAAGTACTACGTTTCACTTCTAGGCCCTTGCAACGTAACAGGTTATCTAGGGCCAGGAGAAGCGGACTTGAAGATAAGGCACTCATGACACAACAAAAGACACACAAAAAACAAAAGTGAAAGTAAGAGCGAAAGTACACAGTGCAGCTGCAATAAGATGTAATGCTCTCTCTGGCTTTACAGAGGAGCTGCCGCTTTGATAGCGGGTCCCACTTACCTGGGACTAATCCCCGCTTTGACCGTGGGTCCCACTTACCTGGGACTAACCAGTGCACCACCCCTGACTGCTGAAAGTTCTGGTTCCCGGGTTTTCAGCACCACTTGTCGCGACCCCTTGCCCGCAAGGAAGACGCAACTCAGGAATCTTCTTTCAGCAGTTTATTCAGGCCCTTGATATTTCTTCTTCTTCCTTGTAGGATGCCCCTTCCAGCCTTAATAAAGCATCCCAAGCCCCAATGCAAAGCTTCCACGTGGAACTTTCTCACAGGGTGCTGAAAAACCATGCACCAACTCTCCCAAACAAGGAGTTGTTTGTTACAGAACACAGTGGAGCCAGCACCATCCTGCAATGGCGACCATAATCTGCAGAAGCGGCTCACCACACACAAACATGGAACTCTGCTGGCCTAAAGTCTTCTTAAGAAACTCCCTCTGAGGTTGGGCACATGTAATATATGTTGTTCTCAGGAGCTTTAGCTTCCATTGTAGTGAGACCATCAAAGCTGGGTCTGCATCTATGGGACCTGGAGGACATGGTTACTTATTTTAAAATGAACATGAGGAAGCATTGCTAAATCCTCTGTTTGTAGGTAAACTGTGGCCACTGGGGGCTAAGTGTCTCCCCATGTGCACTGTGAACCCATTTGTTCATACTCCATCTTTCGTGGTGTTTCTTGCTGCTGCACTGGGAGTTTGGTATTTGCTTCACGAATCAAAAAGTTCAACTGGGACACAGTGCTGGAGGGAGTTCTGTCACGTTTGGTGGGTCAGGGTCTGCAGGAAAATGCACCAACCAGGCTTCTATACCACAAGCTTGCCTCTTTGAGCATAGTAACCTGATTCTGAACATTGCCCTGAAACTCCTCAATATCACAAGATGCCTTTACATAGAAGGGTCTGCTGGCTGCACCATATCAGTCTTAATCCATTTGGAAGCCAATGGCATATCCACATGGCCACACCACAGATTTTTTATCACACACCTGCCCACAATTTCTCTAGGCCCACTACTCAGCAGCCTCCAACTTACTATCATGTCTTTTCTATATTATTTTCATGAAACCCAGTCAATCAAGGCACCTTCAGGTATACTTATGATCAGAAACAGGACATCCAAAGGTTCTCCAGTGCCACCTGCTCATGGGAATTTTAAGCATTTCATGGTATTTATCTAACCATTTTTCAAGGATGAAGTTGGAGGCACTGTGGGTTTCAATTCATTTAGGAACCATTAAATGGTGAGAAAGCTCATTTCAATGAAAGATCTGGAGAACTCTCACAGGCAAGGCTTCCCAAAGAGTGGCCAAAATTTCACATGAAGCCAGGCCCATTGAGGTCTACAATGTGAGGTCCTTGTTTGTTTTGACTCTCAACTATGGTTGCCAAGTCTTTCAGAATAAAATAATGTGATATCCTGGCTGAGATTTCCAGTGCTCTGTGGAAAGCAACCCTGGGCCAACACTCATTTTCCAAGGGCGACTCTCATGCCAGGCCTCCCAAAATCCCAACACAATTCATTGCAATACTTCTCTGAGGTCAGTTCCAGAAATCAGTCTCTAAGTGGAATCACACCAGAGTTGAAGCCCAGGTGTAACCTATCATCTCTTCCAACCACCACACAAGTGATCACATTTAAAACCAAAACACTCCCACCTAGACCTCATCTTCTTCCATAAAGACACTCATAATAACCTCTGGCTGGAGGTTTACTTGAGAGGCACAGCCCAAGACAGTGTCCAAAAGAAGCTCCCTTACCCCACATTTGCCTAAAGGCCCGGACTCCCTGTGAACCAGGAGTGATTAAATATGCCTGCTGTTAATACTGCTTCACTTCTCCAATTTGTGGCCTACTGACTGTGGAGTTTAGATTCTTTATGTGAATTGGAGTTATGAGAAAACCCAAGCACCAATGGGCTAGACTCTACAGAGCTTTGAAGAACTCATTAGACCCAAGGAATCCCTATTCTCACTTGACGGAGGAAGGAACATTACAGAGGAAGGTGAGAGACTTCATGCACAATGACTGCTCTTTTGGCCATTTTCGTTTTGGATGCACACATGGGATCTTTCTTTAGACCCAACAGGTGCTGAGAATCTAAGCCACAGCCTCACACAGAACCAAGAGGCTGATTTAGACTCATCCCATTCCAAAGCAATTAAGCAAAGAGCCCAAGGTGATGCCCATTCATTTCCATCTGAAAACTGTTTTCTTCAGGCTTCACAAAGGGGCGACCTGAGGCAAAGACCTTCCTGACATTCAGGGCAACGGACAAATAGGTAAGCAAAAGACCCAAAGCAGGGTTTCTCCACTGAGACTCTCCTAGTCACACTGATATCTGAGTTTTCTGATATGCTCCCATTCCCTTCAGCTATCCAGTACATAGCCATGTCACAGAGCTTGGAGGTGGTACATAACTTGGAAACAAAATCATGAGCCTATTCTAGAGAGAGGCCAAAATCAGGAAGAATACAGGAACTTAGGAAGATTGTAGGTGTTGTACATATATAAGGCAAGCCACAGTCCATTCATGAATTAGGGAGGATGAATGCTGAGAAGCTTTCTACTAGACATAACACATCCATTGATGCATTCTCTTTTCTAATATCTACAACCACAGACACAGTGGGATACACAGACATAGAAACACTCGCCTTGTCAAAGGACTTACTAGACACAGTCCATTCCAAACCAAACAAACTGCCTTTCCTACGTATTCTTAGAACATGAGACAAAACCACAAACTCACACCCATACCCACAAAGATACCTCTTTCCCCCAAGTAGGTATGTGACTATCCAGAGAGTCCTCTGACTGGTGGGCCATTTTTTGTTCCCCCGAAATGGCCTGTCCTGTCTAAGATCTGGTCTACTTGGCCAACTCTGTGAAGTTGTCAGGGCCAAGCAGTGAGCCACTACCTGCGTTCTTAGGAAAGGCCGCTCTTCAGAGCTCTCCTGGCATTTGGCCATACTGACATCAGTATTTACCAAGAAAGACGGACTCTGTCCTTGGTAGGTCTAAACAAGTGAGACCACTGGGACTGAGACTGGGCCTGCCTCTGGGTGCTTGGCTTCCTGGATTCCAAGTTCAGAGAGTTACATCACCAAGGAAATTAGGTAAGGTCACTTCCTTCAGAAACTGAATGAGGTCACTGCCTTGGCAACCACTTTGTCCTAACAGTTTCTTCAAACGGTCCTTTGAAATCGAGGCTGCCCCTATTTCCTGTTACAATTTCACAAGTTAGAATGTTATATTAACCATAGGCACTTGGAACAGCTCTCCACACAGGCCAGGTTTGGTTTATCTTCTCTACATTAAAAAGATAGAGGCTGATTCAGACACATCCCTTCGTCCTGACCAGGTTTTTTTTGCCATGTAATAGGACTTTCGCTTTCTCAGGTCCTTCATAGTTCCCTACATCTTCTCCAGGGATCATATCTACATGGACCTTTGAGCTTCTCAGCAGGTGAAAGATTCCCTATATTCCTGTATTGTAAGACCAACTCTGTGCCTGCTCTTTTGTAAAGTTAGATTAGGGAACAGTGTATGATTAGGGTTAATAACAGGTTTGATTAGGGTTAGGAATCATTCTGCCGGATGAATAATGGTATTGGTATTCTGTGATATTTAATAATATAGAGGTGAAATATAAGTATGAAAACAGAATTCTAGGTAAGATTTGAAGCCCAGAAGGGCATTGGTCACTTTAGTGCGATACTTACCTTTGAACTATGTTCTGCACAGATGTCTCAAATAAATAGATAAACAATGGCAAAGGACCATGTACCTTGGTTGATTGAATGTCTAAGAGAACATCCAGTCAAAAAGGCATAGTCGATAGGATTAGGAAGATACTGTTGGTTTAGATAGAAAAGTGAGTATAGGATTTGGACCAAGTGTTCTTTAGCAATAGAGTTTTGGTTAGAGAGTGAATGTAAATGTCAGCACATGTGAAGAGTCGGTCACAGTGATGAACTGGAAAATATATGTAGGAAAGCAGATATCAATAGAGACATTAGGAAATCAGGCAAAGTATATAGTGAGTGATAGGATTAGACATATTCAACAGGCTTGAGATTGAATATATAATCTTAGGAAGAAACAAATATGTAGTCACCAATAGGATAGACATTTGAGAGCATTAGGCAACCTGGACATGGGTGTTTTTAGTAATCCATGCACACTTTCTATTTAGGATTTGGTACAAACATAAGTGTGACATTTGCTTTTTTTGTGTCCAGAATATTACACTGATAAAATATATATGTAGATCAGATGACATGAGTATTTCTTCCACCATTTCTAGGAGCAATATATTGAAGACATATAAATTAGTATTGGGGGTACAAATAGGTGCACCCTTTTTCTATGAATATAGAGATAATGCATGACTAAACCATACTGTGAATAAATAGTATCACTGTTTTCAACTTTAAATAATGGATTGAATTGATATCTGAAAATATACAGGAAATTTTATATTTATATACATACATTCATTCAAACCAGTTATATATCTATTGGTAATATTAGGGTTATAGTTTATCATGAAGTGTGTGTGAGTTTTGCTTCAAAATTGATTATGGAAATCGAAAATAATGTGTTTGGAAAGAAGTCTAATGAAAAGACCAATCAAGACACCTGGAGAAATACATGTGTTCAAAAGCAGGAATTGATTGTAAGTGAAACAAATGCCCATAAATTTGTGAATTTGTGGATGAAATATATATCCTATGATGTCCATTATATGAAGAAATATTAAGTACCAGTGTTGAATAAAATTGAACGTCAAAATACACACCTTGTCCCATCGGAATCTACTTGCATTGATGTTAAACTGGGTCAGTTACTGTAGAAATATTAGTTTTTGTATGCACCATTCATTCAACTTAGTGTTCAGTACTAGGATACAAATATGTTTTTCAGGTGGATGAATATTTCTGAGAATAATCTTGTGAAAAGTTGATTATAAATCCAAGTCCATGAACATGAATGAATTTAGGGAATTTAAATAAGACACATATATTTCATAGTTTGAAAAATCTGGAGAGTGTGTATTTGTATATATATACACATATTTATATATACACAAAACACACACAGAGACATTAAAAAGTAGTAATATATATGCCAATCAAAATTCATCAATAAATATATATTATCCACAGATGACAAAACATATATTTTACTGAACATGGATTTATGTATATTGTTGTTCTACCAGGGGACTCAACCATAGGTTGAATTTTCGTTTCCAACAGCGTTTAAGAGGAGTGATCTTTTTTCAGAATTTGTATCGGCCAAGTCAGCCACCTCACAAAAATGTACCTGTGATACCAGGTAGGATTCTATAAGTGCATGTAAAAATACATGTGATGAATAGGACACAGAGAAAGGGATACAGGAATTCACATATTTGTTAATTTTAAAAACACATGAAGAATTATTTCAATTGAAAATTTACTAGATTTATAACACCTAGCGTTTATCATGCAAAAGGCAAGTCCTACTATACACCATGCCTCCACTGAACTTCTTGTATTTCTATTCTGTTTGCATTAATTTTCTCCATCATCTTAGGATTAGTTGTCAGACTCTAGTAAGGTATGTGAATATTTCTCAGAATAATCTTGTGAAAAGATTATTATAAATCCACATTCATGAATATGAAAAATTTAGGAAGTGTAAAATAAGACACATATATTTCATATTTTGAATAATCTGGAGAGTGTGTGTGTGTGTGTGTGTATATATACACACTCATGCACACACACACACATATACACAGACATTAAAAAGTAGCACTATATGTCAATTGAAAATCACCAAGAAATATATATAATGCACATATTCAAATAAATTCATTTTACTGAACATGGATTTATGTATAATGTTGTTCAACTAGGAAGCTCACACATAGGTTGAATTTTCAATTCCAACAGCGTTTAGGAGGAGTGATCCCTTGTCAGAATTTGTATCTGCCAATTCAGCCACCACACAAGAATGAACGTGTGGTAACAGGTAGGATTCTATATGTGCATATAGAAATACAGGTCCTGAATAGGCATTGAAAACATATGGAGAACTATTTCCAAAAAAAATTGACTGGATTTATAACTCCTACCCTATATTATGCAAAAGGCAAGTCCAACTATACACCATGCCTCCTCTGAACTGCTTGTAGTTCTATTCTTTTTGGGTTATTTTTCTCCAACATATTAGGATTAGTATTCAGAATCTAGTAGAGTATGTGTTAATGTCAGGGATTCAGTATTTTGAATGGAAAATTGGAAAATTTATCCAATGTGTATGCAAATATGTGCTACACAAAAATCTTCCCACTTTCATCCAGAACAATGCCTTGATATTACCTTCACCCCAAGTAAGACACAATTAGAGGAGAAGTGTTAGAAAATCTGTGAATACTTATCTGGAATGGAATATGATAAGGAGTTCACAACCATGGACGTGGTAGAGGAGTTTCCAAAAGTAAGGGACAGGGTAAACACTCCACAATAATGGAGCTCTGCTGGCCTAATGACTTCTTGAGAAACTGCCTCTGAGTTTGGGCACTTGAAATATATGTTGTTGTCAGGAGCTTTTGCTTTTTTTCTAGTGAGATGATCAAAGCTGGGTCAGCATCTATGTGACCTGGAGGACATAAATTGTAATATTCCAATGAACATGAGGGAAGAGTGCTGGATTCTCTTTTTGTGGGTATACTGTGGACACTGGTGGCTAAGTGTCTCCCTGTGTGGACTGTATAGTCATTTATTGCTCTTCCACTCTCCATTGTGTTTCTTGCTCCTGCACTGGGAGTTTGGTATTTGCTTCACCAAATACATGGAGCTCAACTGGGACACAGTCCTGGTGGGAGTTATGTCACGTGTGGTGGGTCAGGTTCTGCAGGAGAATGCACCAACCAGGTTTCTAACCCACATAGTTTACCCCCTTGAACATAGCAAGCTGATTCTGAACATTGCCTTGAAACCTCTCCATATATCAAGATGCCTTTAAATAGAAATTTATGCTGGCTGCACCATGTCAGTCCCAAGCAATTTGGAATCCAATGGTAGATCCTCATTCCCCTACCACAGATGTTTTATCACACATATGCCCACCACTTCTCTAGGCCCACTACTCAACAGGATCCAACCTATAGGCTTCTCTGTTCTACACCATTTTCAGGAAACCCAGTCAATCAAGGCACTCTATGGTATACTCATGATCAGCAACAGGACACCCAAAGTTTCTCCAGTGCCACCAGGTCATTGAAATTTCAAAAATTTAATGGTATTTATATAGCCATTTTTCAAGGATGAAATTGGAGGCACTGTGGATTTCAATTCATTTAGGAACCCTTAAATGGTGAGAAAGCTCATTTCAATGAAAGATCTGGAGAACTCTCACAGGCAAGGGTTCCCAAAGAGTGGCCAAAAGGTCATATGAAGCCAGGCCCATTGAGGTCTACATGTGAGGTCCATGTGCGTTTTGACTCTCAATTATGGTTGCCAAGTCTTTCAGAATAAAATCATGTGATATCCTGGCTGAGATTTCCACTCTCTGTGGAAAGCAACCCTGATCGCATTTTCCAAGGGCAATTCTCATGCGAGGCCTCCTAAAATCCCAACACAATTCATGGCAACACTTCTCTGAGGTCCGTTCCAGCACTCAGTCTCTAAGGGGAATCACACCAGTGTTCAGGCCCAAGAGGACCCAGGCATCTCTTCCAACCGCCACACAAATGACCGCAATTAAATCAAAACACTCCAACATGGGCCTCATATTCTTCCATATAGACACTCATCATAACCTCTGGCTGAAAGTTTCCATAAGGGGTGCAGCCCAAGACAGTGTCCAAAATAAGCTCTTTTGCCACTCATTTGCCTAACATCAGGGTGGACTGTACACCCTTCCTTTGAACCAGGAATGATCAAATAGCCCTGCCGTTAATACTGCCCTGCTTCTCCAATTTGAGGCCTACTGACTGTCAGGTATTGATTCTTTCTGTGATTTGGAGTCATGACAAAACCCAAGCCCCTATGGACTATCCACTGTAGGGCTTTGAAGAACTCTTTTGACCCAAAGGATCCCTATTCTCACTTGATGGAAGTCAGGAACTGAAAAGTTCGGACGAACGTCTTAGGAAACGACCACCAAGAGACTGTCTCATGCCACCGCAAAAGGGTTTATTGTGGGTCCAGCATGCTGGGGCTCAGAGCTCACTTCAGAGGAGCAAAGAACAAAGAGCCCCAGAACAACTTGAGCAGAGTTTATATACATTCTATGGAGAGGGCAGGGTTTTTACATACATCATAGCCTCTTTTAGAAAATCATCTTATACCCCAGCAAAATCAAATAACAACTCTAAAACATGATTAGCACATTCATTGGCAGGAACAGGTCGTGCAGTGGGTGATTGGTCAGCCCTGAGAAGGGGTTAACATTTAAACTGATTGGTTGAAGCCCTGAGATGTATACGTGCAGATCTGCATGGTTTCTGGGAAGGGGTGTTAAGTATCTAGCTGGTCAGGGAAGATTTCAACACACATCTAATAGGAAGATCTGGGAATTGTCTTAAGTGCCACAGGAATTTCAGGTTCTGAGTGCAGCTTGAAAGCTTTACAAAACCTGGTTCTTTACATTTCAATTTCAATATATTTTATTCTTTCATTTCCCACTCCTTTTTCTGACTACTTTTAATCTTAAAAGTAATGTTTCATAATTATTCTGGCGTCTCAAATTCTATTTCTGCCAGTGGAGCATATTTCTGTCTGATTAGCATGAGTTTTACCTACCCAATCTGAGCCTGGAATAAGGAAACTATGCGGTTAAGCAAACAGGGTCCCACAGTTAGCAACACCTTAAGGATGATCAGGGGTCAAGCTAAGTCTGATAGGAGTGTAGTTAACCAGGGGGACTGGGTAAAACATGACTCAAACCACCCTTGTTGAATCTCCCTTTCTCTCTGGCGCTATTCAAGTTATTTTCTTAATTTACTCATGGATTATTTTGCAACTCCAGTAGGGTCAGCATAAAAACAACAGTATTCTCTCAGTGCCGCACAGAGACCCCCTCCCTCATGAAGAGGAAATCTAGTCCTCCCCTGTTCTGTAAAACAAATGCAGAGAGAGAGAGAGGTTAAGGATTCCTGCAGCACTGTGATAGAGGTTTCTAACGTCTTCAAGTCTTGATCTATTGATGTTTCTAATTGGGCCAATTGTTGTGACCCACGGATCATAGCAGCTGTTCCCATGCCCACTCCTGCAGGACCTCCTATCCCCAATAGGATGGCTAGAGTAAGGGACAATGGCTCCCGGTGAAATTGGGTTGTTTGTCCCCCAAGTAGACCTTTGAATGATTCTGCATCATGAGAGAGCACCCTGGGGAGTATCTGCACCATTACACAATAATTTACAGAGCTGTCAAATACCTGGGCTGAAAAGCAATGAGTTCTGACTGTGTGGAGTTCAGTACCATAAACATTCCTTTAATTAGTTCCCAGGGGGTGGAGTCAGCTGTACTCTTGACTGGGGAAGTAGGCAAAGACGGAAACCGGGAATTATGAGATGGTAGAGGGGTTCTGGTAGATCTAGGCATGGGAGGTTTAGGAGGCTTAATTCCTGGCTTGAGGGGATTGGGCCCTATTGCTGTGGGATTTTCTTTCTTTCTAAGCTGGAGGGTGAACCAGAGACCAAAGTCATAACCGGGGCCATAAATATAGAATTGCATTCCCCACGTATTTCTCATAGGCCATTTTGTTCTGAGGTAGCCCCTTCCTTTGGAAGTGAAAGTTATATTGAGGGGGTAACATAGACTATTCTTTCCACAGCGAGTTTTTGACACCACTTGGCTAGTGGCACATTTCTTGGGATCAATCCAGGTGTCATTTCATCCTACCCAAATCTTGCTGTCTGGGGAGTTTGGGTTCCA
Source organism: Callospermophilus lateralis (assembly GCF_048772815.1). Taxonomy (NCBI): domain Eukaryota; kingdom Metazoa; phylum Chordata; class Mammalia; order Rodentia; family Sciuridae; genus Callospermophilus; species Callospermophilus lateralis. The sequence continues at coordinate 871,599 of NW_027514416.1, forward strand.
CCATGCAGCTTCCGTTTGTTCACAACCCCAAGATCTAAAATAAAAGTTACTGGGTCCTCCACAGGTTTGGGCCTGTTTGCGACTTTGGAAATCTGCTGGGCATACATAATAGTCTTGACTGGCTAGTTTACACATGAGCTTGGGGAGATGACATCCATAATTCATGGGGTAAAGTGGTCTATGTTGCCCTGGTTTGCATTTGAGTGGGATCTGTGTGGGGTCCTCTATGTCAGGGAGATCCCAGTCAGAGAACCCTATGGGAAGCTGACAAATGTCCGGGGGGAGAGTTGGCCACCAATTCCATAAGGGGGCTGTATGTGAAATACACCACCCTACTTGCCCAGTAGGATTTATAACTTGCCATCGTTGCTGAACAGGCTGATGGGGATTAGGACTGCTGATGATCAGGGGAAGAATCCATAGCCCTACCCACACGACGGACACGCAACTTGAGATGGTTACCAGTCTGTTTCAGTTTCCAGCCGGAGTCTGTACAGGGTGCAGGCATGAGATGAGTGGTATGGATCTATGAAGTGATCTCATCCACTTTCACCACTGTGGGTGTTATAAGCAGCACCTGGTATGGTCCTTTCCAGCGGGGTTCCAGGGATGACACCTGATGCCATCTCACGTAGATGAACTCTCCCACTTGATATCGATGTGGGGTTCCCTCATCTCCAGGCTGATTAGCAGAGGCCAACTGTTTCCACAGGTATCGCTGGGTGCTGGTTTTGTTCAAGGGCTTTAAGTCTGTCAAGCAAGGGGGTGTGAAAGGAATCATTAAGTCTCCTAGTTGGGGTTAGGTCCCTTACTGAAGGAGGGGCACCATAGAGAATTTCATAAGGGGTGAGGTTACACAAAAGAGGAAGACTTGGTATTTCTTGCACAAAACAGTGCATAACTTAGGAACAGAGTCCAATTTTTCATGCCAGTCTCCAAGCTTTATTTCGTTAAGGTCTCTATGATGGTTCTATTCATCCTTTCTACCTGTCCTGAGCTCTGGGGTCTATAAGCACAATGTAACTTCCAATTAATCCCCAGGGTCCTGGCAAATCCCTGTCTTACCTGGGCCATGAATACCGGTCACTTATCCGACCCTATTACCTTAGGCAGGCTGAACCTTGGAAAATGTCTTCTAGGATCTTTTTGACCACCAGCTGAGCTGTTTCTTTCTTCATGGGGAAGGCTTCAACCCATCCTGAAAAAGTGTCTACAAAGACTAGGAGACATTTAAGTCCAATCCTTGCTGGCTTTATTTCAGTAAAGCTCACTTCCCAGAATTGTCCTGGTCTGATTCCTCATAAGCGCTTCCCTGAAGTAAGCTTCGATGGGTAAGTATTAACTAATTGGCCAACTTGACAAGCTGTAGTCACCTGCGCAGTTATTTCTTTCCTCTGTGAGTCAGTCAATAATAATTCCTTCCTTTGGTCCTTTAAGAGTGCCTATAACTTCTTAGAGTCTAAGTGGGTGAGCTGGTGTATGTCTTTGAGATAAAGATGGGCTTTTGAAAATTGTGTACTTGGCTCTGTAGGTTCCCAGAGTTCTGTATCTGTCTCCTCAGATGATAAGTTGCCTGAATGTTCCGGTGCGGCCAAGTCTCCTGATTGTTGTTCCCCCCGGTGTGGAAAAAGTGAACAGAGGCACTCCGTTTAGGGCTGCCAATTAGCTTCCTCATCTGCCCTTCTGTTTCCAACCGCCACGGGGTCGTTTCCCTTCTGGTGCCCTGGACAGTGCACTATGCCTAGGTCCGTAGGGCCCTGCACTGCTGAGAGAAGGTGGAGGATCATATCTTTGTTCTTTATTTCTTTATTTCTTTCCCAGCCGAGGTTAATAGCTGCCTTTGCTGGTAAATAGCCCCGTGCACATTTGCAGTGGCAAATGCATAGCGGCTATCAGTGTATATGGTGGCCCTTTTGCCTGTTGCTAGTACCAATGCTTTCGTAAGGGCAATCAGTTCTGCCTTTTGGACTGATGTCTCTTCTGTCAGACCAGAGAAACAGATGACATTAGTTTTGCTAACTACTGCTGCTCCAGCCCACCACGTACCATCTTGGAGGAAGCTGCTCTCATTCGTAAACCAGGGTGAGGCAGTGGCTGGATCCTTCAAGTCTCGTCCTATACTGGTTTCTCTGCCTCTTTTGGGGCCACTCTTTGTCCAAGTTTTCTTTTTCTTTACAGTAGGCACATTGATCTGAGGCCAGGGGCAGCCTTTGGCATGGGCCCATGTATCCCTTCATGTCTCCATGCTTTTTAACTTCTGGTCTATTTGCTGCTTTGACCAAAACCTTAGCCAATGATTTAGTCTGCCTTTTGCTCCTTTCATCCTCCTTTTGTTCCCTTTCCTTCTCTCTCATCTGTTCCCATTCCTCTCAGTTTCTCTCTTATAATATACTTTCTCAGTTTCTCTGACTAAATCTCTTAAGGTCATATCTTGTAATCCATCTAGACGTTGTAACTTTCTCTTAATATCTAGGGCAGCCTGCTGGATAAAGGCCATTGCAACAGAGGTTTTTTTGTCCTCTGCCTGAGGATCAAAAGGAGTATATTTTCTATTTGCTTCCATAATTCTCTCCAGAATCATAGAGGGAGACTCATTAGGACCTTGGATTATCTCTCTTACCATGGCCAAATTAGTCGGCCCTCTGGCGGCCACTCAGAGCCCCGCTATTAGAGCCCGGTGATAAGTGGACAAATGCTACCAACCTTCAAAGGTGTTGGGGTCCCAGTTTTGACGGTTCATGGGCCCATAAGGACGAAGAGGGAGCATCACAGTGGCTTCTGAGTTTTCTATTTTCCGTAGCTGGTGGGTTTCTTCAGGTGGCAATGCTTCCACCAGAAAAGGAGGGGCTGCTGCTGCTGCGGAGAAGTCCCTTGGAGGGCTTGGGTCTGGCCCAATTGCCTCTAGTGGCAGAGAGGCTGAGTCAGTGGTGGGAGAATCATCTGGAATGTGTTGGCGGTTGGGGAGCGAGGGTAGAGGATAAGGAGGGGGAGGATTGTCCAGTCTTGTGACTCAGGAAGAATGGGGGGAAGATGGGGAGGGAACGGAAGGTTTGAATGATAGGATCCTGGGGAAGGGGTATATGGCTGTTGATCTGGGTGGCCAAGTGGTCCCGGCTGAAAGACAATATCTCTGACTTTTCGGATTAGAGGGAAGTAGAAGGATCCTTCTGCGGGCCACCCGACTTTGAGGATGGGCCATTCTGAAGCACAGAGAGTCTGCCAGGTCTGACATTTAACTGAAAAATAATGATTCTGGGCCCTTGAGCGGACATCAGTCCAATGATCAAGGGTCAGCGACAGAAGCATGAAAGTGCTTTGTCCCATAATGGGAGTTACTCAAAAAGAGACAGTGAAGACACAAACGCAACACAGACAAAGACAAACAGTAAACGTTTAACATGGGTCCAAGACAAATATTAGAACTCAGTAACTGGCAAAACCTGATGGGTTAGACAATAAAGACAGACAGTAAACTCAACATGAGTTCGGGACAATGAACAAAACTGTGTAGCCAGCAAAACCTGATGGGCTGGCAAACCGAATCCTGAAGCAAAATATAACCGAGTTGAGGAAACTAATATTCCTTGATTTCCCTCATTCTCTGGAGTATCCCCCAGGGACGTGGCCAGTAGCTCTGTGACACGTCTGCCAGCCACCGTCAGAGAGAGCTAATGCTCTTCACCGACAGCCACTTTGCCAAGCCCTCACCTGAAACCCGAAACCAGAAAGAGGTGCCTTTCTTACCCTGAGAGGAGTCCCTTGGGGTCTTTCGTCCGCTGCGCCGGATATCTCACCTGGGGCCTCCAGATGAAAAGGTGGGGCGAACATCGGAGGAAAAGACCACCAACAGGCTTTCTCATGCAACACCAAAGGGTTTATTGGGGGTATAGCGTGCTGGAGCTCAGGGCTCACTTCAGAGTAGCAAAGAACAAAGAGCCCTAAGAACCACTCAAGCGGAGTTTATATACATTCTTTAGAGAGGGTAGGGACTTTACACACATCATAGCCTCCTTTAGCAAATCATCATATTCCACGGGAAAATCAAATAACAACTCTAAAACATGATTAGCACATTCATTGGCGGGAACAGGTTGGGCAGGGGGTGATTGGTCAGCCCTAAGAAGGGGTATACATTTAAATTGATTGGTGGATGCACTGTGATGTATACGTGGTGAGCTGCATGGTTTCTGGGGAGGGGCTGTTAAGTAACTAGGTCCTCAGGGAAGATTTCAACACACATCTAATGTGCAAATCCGGGAATTGTCTTAACTGCCACAGGAATTTCAGGTGCTGAGTGCAGCTTGGAAACTTTACAAAACCTGGTTCTTTACATTTCAATTTCAATTTCTTTTATTCTTTCAGAACCTTACAGAGGAAGGCAAGAGAGTTCATCGACAATTACTGCTATTTTGGCTATATTGGTTTTGGATGCACACATGGGATCTTTCTTTAGATCCATCTGGTGCTGATAATCTAAGCCATAGCCTCAAACAGGGCCAAGAGGCTGATTAAAACATATCCTTTTCCAAAGCAATTACTACTCTGAAGTCAGTTACACAACTCAGTCTCTTAGGAGAATCACGCCAGTGTTAAAGCCCAGGTGAACACAGTCATCTCATCCAAAAGCCACACAAGTTACCACAATTAAAATCAAAACAATCCCACATGGCCCTCATCTACTTCCATATAGTCACTCATCATAACCTCTGGCTGGAGGTTTCCTTAAATGGCACAGCCCAATAGAGTGTCCATAATAAGCTCCCTTCCCCTCATTTGCCTAAATTCAGGGTGGCCTGGACACCCTTCCTGTGAACCAGGATTGATCACATAGTTCTGCCATTAATACTGCTCTGTTTCTGCAATTTGAGGCCTACTGACTGTCAGGTATAGATTCCTTATGTGATTTGGAGTCATTATTAAACCCAAGCACCTTTGCAGGGATTGGAAGAACTCATTTGACCCAGAAAATCCCAATACTCCCTTGATGGAGGTCAAGAACCAAACAGAGGAAGGCAAGAGACTTCATCCACAATGACTGATTTTTTGCCATTTTGGTTTTGGATGCACACATTGGATCTTTCTTTAGATCCATCCGATGCTGATAATCTAAGCCACAGCCTCACACAGGGCCAAGAGGCTGATTCAGAGACATTCCTTTCCAAAGTAATTAAGCAAAGAGCCACAGGTGATGCCCATTCATTTCCATTTTAAAACTGTTTTCTTCAGGCTTCACAAAGGGTGGCCTGAGGCAAAGACCTTCCTGACATTCAGGGCAACAGAACAATAGGTAAGCAAAAGGGCCAAAGCAGGGTTTCTCCACTGAGACTTTCCTGGTCACACTGATATCTGAGTTTTCTGAGATGCTTGCCATTCCCTTCAGCTATGGATTACATGGCCATGTCACAGAGTTTGGAGGTGGTACATATTTTGTCACAAAACCATGAGCCTATTCTGGAGAGTGGCCAGAATTCAGGAAGAAAACAGGAACTTAGGAAGGCAGTACATGTTGTCCATCGATAAGGCAACCTGCAATCCATTCCTAAAATGGGTAGGATGAATGCTGGGAAGCTTTCTACTAGACAGGACACATCCATTGATTCATTCTCTTTTCTAATGTCTACAACCACGGACATAGTGGGATACACAGACATAGAAACACTCGCCTTGTCAAAAGACTTTCTAGAAACATTCCACTCCAAACCAAGCAAGCCGCCTTCCCTACCTATTCTCAGAATATAAGACAAAACCACAAACTCACACCCACACTGGAAAAGGCACCTCCTTCCCCAAAGTAAGTCTGTGACTATCCAGAGTGTCCTCTGAATGGTGGGCTATAATATGTTCCCCAGAAATGGCCTGTCCTTTCTCAGATCTGGTCTCCTTGGCCAACTCTGTGAAATATCAGGAGCCCGCGGTGAGCCACTTCTTGCTTTCTCTGGAAAGGCCAGTCTTCAAACTTTCCTGGCATTTGGCCATCCTCACATCAGTAGGTACCAAGAAAGACTGACTCTGTCCTTGGTAAATTTAAACAAGTGATCCCACTGTACTGGGAATTGGACTGGTTCTGGATGCCTGACTTCCTGGATCCCAAGTTCACAGAGTTCCATCACCAAGGAAGTGAGGTGAGGTCACTTCCTTCAGGAACTGAATGAGGTGACTGCCTTAGCAACCACTTTTTCCGAACAGTTGCTTCCATACTTCCTCTGACACTTTCACAAGTTAGATAGGTATCTCAACCATAGGAACCCAGGAACAGCTCTCCACAAAGGCCTTGGTTGGTCCATCTTTTCTACATTAAGGAGAGAGGGTGAATGAGACACAACCCTTCATCCTTACCAGGTTGTTTTCCATGGAATATGACTTTGCTCTCTCACGTCCTTCATAGTTGCCTACATGTTCTCCAGGGATCATTTCTGCATGGACCTTTGAGGTTTTCAGCAGGTGGAAGATCCACTACATTCCTGTATTGTAAGACAAACTCTGTCCCTGCTGTTCTGTAATGTTAGATTGAGGGAACAGTGTATGGTTAGGGTTAATAACATGTGTGATTTGGGTTAGGAATCATTCTGCTGGATAAATAATGGTATTGGGAACCTGCTATATGTATGAGAATATATAGGTGAAATATATGTATGAAAACAGAAATCTAGGTAAGATTTGAAGCCCAAAAGAGCATTGGGTCCTTGATTGGAATACTTAGCTTTGAATTAAGTTGTGCACAGATGTGTCAGATTAATCAATATACAATGGCATAGGACCTTGTACCTTCGATGATTGAATGTCGAAGAGAACATCCAGTCAAAAAGGGATAGTCGGAAGTGAAAGGTTAATAAAATAGGTATTTGTCACTTCCTGGGAAGAATTTTTTGTTTATTCCGAGCATAATGTAGTTGTAAAAAAAATGATTAAATTAAAAAGACACCTTGAAGAGCGTCAATGAGAGAGTGAGAGGACCAAAAAAAGTGGTTTGAGACTTGGTTCACCTAGTCCCCCTGTTTGACTACTTTTTTATCAACCCTGGCCTGTCCGATTATAATCTCCATATTATTGCTAACTATAAAACCCTGTTTGCTCAACCGTGTAATTTCTTTTCTCTAAGCTCAAATTGGACAATTTAAACTTATGGTAATACCCCACTAGCAGACATAGAATGTGACACCCCCCAATGATCACTTTTATGATTAAAAGTAGCTAGAAGAAGAAGTGGGGAATGAAAGATTAATAAAATATGTACTTGTCACTTTTTTTTTCTGTATGCTTAACAAAACACTGTTGAAATCTTGAGAACTGTTTGCTAATCTTGTTCCCAGAATGTCCTGTCCCCAAATGCCAAACTGCAGAATGTACTCCCTCACCCGGTTGAATGCAAACCGCCCACTCTCCCTCACCCATCAATAAACTTCGCTCCCTGCCCTCCCCAAAGAAAGTATATAAGCTCTGCTTAAGCTCTTCTCAGGGCTCTCTGCTCTATTCAAGTGAGCTCGGACCCCCTGCATGCTGACCCCCTATAAACCCTTTGCTGTTGCATGAGATAGTCTTTTGGTGGTCTCTTCCTCCGAAGCTCGCCCAATGTTTACTTTGATGATTGGGTGTAGAAAAGAACATTCAGTCAAAAAGGGATAGTCGGTATGATTAGGAAGATAGTTGTTAGGTTTAGGAAGAAGAGTGAGTATAGGTGTTGGAAAAAAATATTCTTTATCAATAGGGTTTTGTTTAGAGTGTGAATGTAAATGTTAGCCCATGTGAAGAGTCAGTCAAAATAGTGAACCGGAGAAAATATGTAGGAAAACAGATATCAATAGAGATATTACGAAATAAGGCAAAGTATAAAGTGGGTGATAGGATTAGACATTTTCAATAGGGTTGAATTTGAATATATGATCTTAGGAGAAACCAATATGTAGTCACTAATTGGATTGATATTTGAGAGCATTAGGCAACCTGGACATGGCTGCGTTTAGTAATCCATGTTCATTTTCAATTTAGGCTTTGGTACAATAATAAGTGTGAACCTTGCATTTTGTGTCCAGAATATTACTGTGATAAAATGTATATGTAGATCAGGTGACATGAGTAATTTTTCCATCATTTCTGGGAGCAATATTTTGAAGATTAATAAGTTAGTATTGGGGGTACAAAGACGTGTACCTTGTGTCTATGAATATAGAGCTAATGCATGAATAGACCATACTGTTAATAAATAATATAACTGGTTCCACTTTATATAATTCATTGGATTCAGATCTTAAAATATATAAGAAATCTTATATTGATATACATACATTCATTCCAACTAGTTATACATCTAATGGTAAAATTAAGGTTATGGTTTATCATGAAAAGTGTGTGAGTTTTGCTTCAAAAGTGATTATGGAAATCAAAAATAATGTGTTTGGAAAGAAGTCTTATGAAAAGACCAGTCAAGAACCATGAAAAAATACATGTGTTCTGAAGCAGGAAGTGATTGAAAGTGAAACAAATGCCTCTAAATTAGCGAACTTGTGGATGAAATATATATCCTATTATGTGCATAAACTGAAGAAATAGTAATGTACCAGTTTTGAATAAAAATGAACGTTAAAATACACATCATGTCCCATAGGAATCAATTTGCATTGATGTTAACCTGGGTCAGTTACTGTATTAATTTTAGGATTATAGGCACCATTCACTGAAGATAGTTTTCAGTACTAGGAAACAAATACGTATTTCAGGTGGATGAATATTTCTGACGATAATCTTGTGAAAAGTTGATTATAAATTCACATATATGAATATGAATGAATTTAGGAAATGTATAATAAGACACATGTATTTCATATTTTGAAAAATCTGGAAAGTTTGTGTGTATATATATATATATATATATATATATATATATATATATATATACACACACACACACATGCACACAGACATTAAAAAGTAGCAATATATATGCCAATTGAAATTCACCATAAAATATATATCATCCACAGTTTCAAAAATATTCATTTTACTGAACATGGATTTATGTATAATGTTGTTAAACTAGGAAGCTCACAGAGAGTTCGAATTTTAACTTCCAACAGCATTTAGGAGAAGTGATCTCTTCTCACAATGTGTATCTGCCAAGTCAACCACTTCACAAGAATGTACGTGTTGTACCTTGTAGGATTCTATATGTGCATATAAAAATACATGTGCAAATAGGCTACAGAGAAAGGGAGACAGGAATTCACATATTTGTTAACTTTAAAAACACATGGAGAACAATTTCAACAAAAGTTGACTAGATTTATAACTCCTACACTACATAATGCAAAAGGCAAATTCAACTATACACCATGCCTCCTCTGAACTGCTTGTATTTCAATTCTGTTTGGATTATTATTCTCCATCATATTAGGATAAGTAGTCAGAGTCTAGTAGGCTATGGGTTAGTGTCAGGGATTCAGTATTTCGAATGGAAAATTGGAAAAGGTATCCAATGTGTATGTAATTATGTGCTATGAAAAATCTTCCCACTCTTATCCAGAACAATGCCTTGACATTACCTTTGCCCCAAGTAAGACACAATTACAGGAGAAGAGTTCAAAAATCTGTGTATATATAAATATAAATATATATATATATATATATATATATATATATATATATATATATATATATATATATATATATAATGCAATATGCTCAGTTGTTCACAAACTTGGAGGTGGTAGATGAGTTTACAAAAGTAACGAACAGGGTAAACCCTCCACAAAAATGGAGCTTTGCTGGCCTAAAGACTTCTTGAGAAACTGCCTCTGAGGTTGGGAACTTGAAATATATGTTGTTGTCAGGAGCTTAATCTTCATTTGTGGTGAGACAATTAAAGCTGGATCTGCATCTATGTGACCTGAAGTATCTTGTTTCTTATTTTCCAATGAACATGAGACAGCAGTGCTGAATTCTCTCTTTGTAGGTAAACTGTGGCCACTGGGGGCTATGTGTCTCCCTGTGAGGACTCTGAAACCATTTGGTCATCCTCCAATTTTCGTGGTGTTTCTTGCTGCTGCACTGGGAGTTTGGTATTTGCTTCGTGAAATACAAAGATTTCAACTGGGACACAGTGCTAGAGGGAGTTCTGTCATGTGTGGTGTGTCAGGGTCTGCAAGAGAATGCACCAACCAGGCCTCTATCCCACATAGCTTGCCCCCTTGACCATAGCAACCTGATTCTGAACATTGCCCTGAAAACTCTCCATATAACAAGATGCATTTACATATAAGGGTTTGCTGGCTACACTATGTCAGTCACAAGCTATTTGGAAGCCAATGGCAGGTCCACATGACTCCACCACAGATGTTTTATCACACACCTGCACACCACTACTCTAGGCCCACTACTCAGGAGGCTCCAACTTACTGGCATCACTGTTCTTCAACATTTTCATGAAACCCAGTCAATCAAGGCACTGTATTGTATACTCATGATCAGCAACAGGACATCCAAAGTTTCTCCAGTGCCACCTGGTCATGGGAATTTCAAAAATTTGATGGTATTCATCTAGCCATTTTTCAAGGATGAAGTTGGAGGCACTGTGGGTTTCAATTCATTCAGGAACCACTAAATGGTGAGGGAGTTCATTTCAATGAATTCTCTGGACAACACTCACAGGAAAGGCTTCCCAAAGAGTGGCCAAAAGGTCACATGAAGCCAGGCCCATTGAACTGTACAATGTGAGGTCCATGTGTGTTTTGACTCTCAACTATGGCTGCCATGTTTTTCATAATAAAATCATGTGATATCCTGGCTGAGATTCCCAGTGCTCTGTGGAAAACCAACCTGGGACTAGATTTCAGATTCCAAGCGTGAATCTCATGCGTGGCCTCCTAAAATCCCAATTCAATTCATGGCAATACTACTCTGAGGTCAGTTCCAGAACTCAGTCTATAAGGGGAATCACCCAAGAGTGAAGCCCTGGTGGACCGAGTCATCTCTTCCAACTGCCACAAAAATGACCACAATTATAACCAAAACACTCCCACATGGCCCTCATTTTCTTCCATATAGACATTCATCATAACTTCTGGCAAGAGGTTTCCATAAGTGGCGCAGCTCAAGACAGTGTCCAATATAAGCTTCCTTGTCCCTCATTTGCCTAAAGTAAGTGTGGCCTGGACACTCTTCCTGTCAACCAGGAGTGATCAAATAGGCCTGCCATTAATACTGCTCTGCTTCTACTATTTGAGGCCTACTGACTGTCAGGTATAGATTCTTTATGTGGTTTGTAGTCATGAGAAAACACTAGCACATCTGCAGGGCTTTGAAGAACTCATTTTACCCAAGGGTCCATAATCACACTTGATGGAGGTCAGGAACCTAACAGAGGAAGGTGAGAGACTTCATCCACAAAGACTGATCTTTTTGAATTTTGGTTATGGATGCACACATGGGATCTTTCTTTAGATCCATCTGGTGCTGACAATCTAAGCCCCAGCTTCACCGAGAGCCAAGAGGCTGATTCAGACACATCCATTTCCAAAGAAATTAAGCAAAGAGCCACAGGTGATGCCCACTCATTTCCATTTGAATACTGTTTTCTTCAGGCTTCACAAAAAGGTGGCTTGAGCCAAAGACTTTCCTTACATTTAGGGCAACAGAAAAATAGGTAAGCAAATGACCCAAAGCAGAGTTTCTCCACTGAGACTTTCCTGGTCACAATGATATCTGAGTTTTCTGACATGCTCCCCTTCCCTTCAGCTCTCCAGTACATGTGACAGAGCTTGGAGGTGCCACATAGCTTGGACACAAAACTGTGAGCCTATTCTGGAGAGTGTCCAGAATTCAGGAAGAAAACAGGAACTTAGAAAGATAGTAGGTTTTGCCCATTGATAAGGCTAGCCGCAATCCATTCATAAATTGGCAGTATGAATGCTGGGAAGCTTTCTACTAGACAGAACACATCCATGATGCATTCTTTTTCTAATACCAAGACCACAAACAGAGTGGGATACACAGTAATAGAAACACTCACCTTGTCAGAGGACATACTAGATAAAGTCCTCTCCAAACCAAACAAGTCGCCTTTCCTACATATTCTCAAACTCACACCCACACTCAAAAAGGCAGCACCTTCCCCAAAGTAGGTCTGTGACTATCCGGAGTGTCCTATGATGGGTGGGATATACTATATTTCCACGAAATGCACTGTGCTGTCTCAGTTCTGGTCTCCTTGGCCAACTCTGTGAAGTTGTCAGAAGTCACTGGTGATCCACTACCTGCTTTCTCAGGAAAGGCCCCTCTTCTTAGCTTTCCTGGCATTTGGCCATCCTCACATAACTAGGAACCAAGTAAGACTGACTCTGTCCTTGGTTTACCCAAACAAGTGAGACCACTGGAACTGGGACTGGAACTGGCTGTGGTCTCCTGGCTTCCTGAATCCCAAGTTTAGAGAGTTCCATTACCAAGGAAGTTATGTGAGGTAACTTCCTTCAGGAAGTGAATGAAGTCACTGCCTTGGCAAAGACTTTGTCCTAACAGTTGCTTCCAAGGGTCCCATGAGATGGAGGGTGCACCTACTTCCTGTGACATTTTCACCAGTTAGAATGATATATCAACCATAGGCACCTGGGAACAGCTCTCCACACAGGCTTGGTTTGGTCCATCTTCTCTACATTAAGAAGAGAGAGGCTGATTCAGACACATCCCTTCACCCTGACCAGGTTGTTTACGATGGAAGTTGACTTTTCCTCCCTCAGGTCCTTCATTGCTGCCTACATCTTCTCCATGGATTATTTCTGTATTGACCTTTGAGGTTCTCAGCAGGTGGAAGATCCCCTACACTCCTGATTGTAAGACCAACTCTGTCCCTGCTTTTCTGTAAGGTTAGATTGAGGGAACAGTGTATGGTTAGGGTAATAACAGGTTTGATTTGGGTTAGGAATCATTCTGCATGATGAATAATGGCAATGGGAACCTGTGATATTTACAAGAATATATAGGTGAAATATAAGTATGAATACAGAAGTCTAGGTAAGATTTGAAGCCCAGAAGAGCATTGGGTCCATGATTGGGATACTTAGCTTTGAAATACCTTCTGCACAGATGTCTCAGATAAATCGATAAAAAATGGCATAGGACCTTGTAATTTGGATGATCAAATGTAGAAGAAAACATCCACTTAAAAAGGGTAGTTGGTAGGATTGGAAAGATAGTCAGTAGGTTTAGGAAGAAGAGTGAGTATAGGATTTGCTCCAAAAGTTCTTTAGCAATAGGGTTTCTGGTAGAGAATGAATGTAAATGTCAGCACATGTGATGAGTCAGTTACAATGATTAACTGGGGAAAATATATAGGGAAGCAGATATCAATAGAGACAGGAAGAAATCAAGCAAAGTATAAATTGAGTGATAGGATTAGACATTTTCAGCATGGTAGATGTTGAATATACAATCTTAGAAAGAAACAAATATTTAAAAACAATAGGATTGACATTTGAGAGCATTAGGCAATCTGGACTTGGATGTTTTTAGTAATCCATGCTCACTTTCCATTTAGGCTTTGGTACAATCATAAGTGTGAACTTTGCATTTTGTGTCCAGAATATTACTGTGATAAAGTGTATATGTAGATCAGGTGACATGAGTATTTCTTCCACCAATTATGTGGTTAATATTTTGAAGATGTATAAATTAGTATTGGGTGTACAAATAGGTCTACACTGTGTCTACAAATATTGATAAAATGAATGAATAGACAATACTGTGAATAAATAATATAACCGGTTCCAACTTTAAATTATGGATTGAATTGATATCTTAAAATATACAGGAAATCTTATATTAATATACATACATTCATTACAACCATTTATAGATCTAATGGTAATATTAGGGTTATGATTTGTCATGAAGAGTGTGTGAGGTTTGCTTCAACATGATTATTGAAATCTAAAATGAAAAGTATTCTCATGAAAATACCAGTCAAAAAACATGGAGGAATATATGTGTACTGAAGCAGGAAGTGATAGAAAGTGAAACAAATGCCTATAAATTTGCAAACTTGTGAATGAAATATTTATCCTATGATGTGCATAAACTGAAGAAATAGTCATGTAACACTGTTGAATAAAAATGAACGTCATAATACACATCATGTACCATAGTAATCTACTTGCATTGATGTTAAAGTGGGTCAGTTACTGTAGAAAAATTAGGACTTCTATGCACCATTCACTGAATTTAGATTTCAGTACTAGGAAACAATATGTATTTGAGGTGGATGAATATTTCTGAGAATAATTTTGTGAACATTTGATTATAAATCCACATACATGAATATGAATGCATTTAGGGATTGTATAATAAGACACATATATTTTATATTCTGAAAAATCTGGAGAGTGTGTGTGTATACACACACACACACACACACACACACACACACACGCACACGCACAGACATTAAAAGGTAGCAATATATATGCGAATCGAAATTTATCATGAAATATATATCATTCACAGATCCAAAAATATTCATTTTACTGAACATGGATTTATGTATTATCTTGTTCAACTAGGAAGCTCACCCATAGTTTTAATTTTCAGTTCCAACAACGTTCAGGAGGAGTGATCTCTTTTGACAATTTGTATCTGCCAAGTCTGCCACCTCACAAAAGTGTACATGTGTTACCAGGTAGGATTCTATATTTGCATACAAAAATACATGTGCTGAATAGGATACAGATAAAGGGCGACAGGAATTCACGTATTTGTTATCTTTAAAACACACGGAGAACTACTTCAATTTAATATTGACTTGATTTATAACACCTACCCTTTATCATACAAAAGGTAAGTCCAGCTATACACCATGCCTCCTCTGAACTGCTTGTATTTCTATTCTGTTTTGGTTATTTTGCTCCATCAATTTAGGATTGCCACAGTCTGGCTGGGCACAATTCAGGAGCCACTTGTCAAAAGCTAACTTTATTTTTAGAACCACACACGCCAAAAAATAGCTCCTCGGGAAAAACACTCAGAGCACAACTGCCACCACCGGCTTCCCACAAGCTCTCAACCTCCTCACTCCTCCTGCTCTTGAGGTCGATTGGCTGGGTTGTTTCAGCAGAGCCAAAAAAGTCCCCCAAGAAGCAGCTCCATAATTTGAAAGGGTGGGGAAACAGCCCAATGGGCATCACCGCAGAGGAGCCAATCAGCTAGATGTTGCTGGGGCCGCTGTGAGCCAACCATCAGCTGGCAGTCTGAAAGTTTGCTTTGGCCCCTTGGGCTGTGGCTCTCAACATCTAACCCTCTCTGTTTAAACAACAAGCATGTGGCTTAGGGACCGTGCCTGCCTTAGGTTGTCCAATAGTACATATGGTCCTTACCCATTATCGAATGAGCTGACCTCAAGGTGTCAGCCTCCTGTCTTAGATTGGTACCATTGTAATTGGATCTTACCCATCACTGACTACAGGTCCAGTATACATCCAAACCTGTGGAGAGGTCTTTGTACCAGGGGCGGGTGAGGTTCTTTGCCTCATCTCTGTTGGCACCCAAATTTTAGCTGAACGACCATGACAAGCAGAAGGGAGGAAGATACACCAAGGCAATTGATGGCTCTTTTTGAAAAAATTGTACCGCCGATGACATCATCAGAGAAATACCCCAACACTACCACAAGTCGCTGCACCAACAGATAGTTCACAATGCATGCAGGTGAGTTCACAATGCATACAAGTGATACATAGTCCAGGCAAGTTCTGCAAGCAGTTCAGTGATGGCCATTGCAGAAGCTGTAGATTGGTTTTATCTTTGTCTTCACATGCACTGGGATGAAGTTAGAAATTCTGGCAACAATGCCTAAAGAAAGAATTATGTAACATTCCAAAAGGCACTAAAAGAAAACAATTTTCTTAACAATTTACATTGTCTCGAAGAGAATTATTAAATATAATGCAAAGAAAAGGTGGATCCAACATGGCGGCGGGCAGAGAGGCTGCGCTTTTAATGCACTCACAGTGATGGGGTCATAAAGTCGCAAGGATAACTCTTGGATTCTACCAACGGAGATTCTCCTAGCAAAATTCCACTGAAGGGAGACCACCCGAGAGCTACTAGAATTTTTTTGAAGCGTCTGTGTGACCCGGACGAGCGGGACCCTGCCACTAGACGCGGAGTTTGAGATTCACCAGCCACAGTCCGCGCACCGCGGGCACAGCTGCAGATCCATCCACCCGCCCGCAGCCAAAGTGACTGGGTCCTGCTAGACGCTGAGACACAGCTTGGCAGGAGGAAGTCTTTAGCCAAGCCTCCACGCGCCAGGAGCTGAGGCGAACCGGGCCGGGCCAGTCCCACCCCTCCCCTCGGTCAATCCGGCAAGAAGCCTGGGGCCCACCATAGCAGAGAGTTGACGTCATCGGAGTTCGGCTGGCGAAATTCCTTCCCAGCAGAATCCACTTTAGCAGGTGCGTGACTCCCCATACTGATACAAGCAGCCAGGAAACTTCATTGACTTCTCAGGGGTCATGTCCGTAGGGAAGCAGAGGGGAGCCCAGACCCCAAGGCCCCCATATCACCAGCGGTGACCCCTAAGGTCTTCGCCGCCAGTTTACCACAGCACTGGGGCTTAAAAGGGACACTCGGTGGGGCTGCAAGTGTAACTAGATCTCTGGAGAATCACTTCTGGGAAACAGGACCTGGCTGGCAGGCTGACAGGAGGAAGGGGGTTAAGAGCTGGAGAAGTGAAATGGCTCTGGACTGACAAGTCTGAGAAACCCCCAGAAGACACAGTACAGGGATAGCTCTCAGCAGGTAGAGAGCAGACACTCCGCTTGGAAGGCACAGCTCTGCCTACTGGAAGAGAAGAAGGTGGATCTCTAAGACTTTAATTTTTTTTTGTTGTTGTTGTTGCTGTTGTTGATATTTTTTTCTCTCCTTCTTCTCTCCCTGTTCCTTTCCCCCCTTTTCCTTCTCTCTTTCTATCCCATTTCAAATTTTATTGTTCTTTTCATTTCCCTCTAATCTATCTCTCCCTCTATCATTTTTTCTTTTTAAGAGCACCTTCATTCTCATACCGCCCAACTCTCATCCCAAGCATTACATCTTCCATTGTGTGTAATTGTCTAAATGCAAATAGGTGAATGTCTCGAGGCTGTCTATAAGACTCCTAAATACCTAGCTACTACCAACACCCTGATCCAATTGCCTGGTAGTATCCACCTTCAGTGGAGCAATCTTCTAAAGTAGCCAAGTCATACTAACCATTGTACCACCAGAGCACCCAACTTAAACATATAGTCCTAAGAACAAACAGCAAATCATTATATGCATACAGAACCTAGAAGCCTTATATGAATTGAATGAATCAGCTTTAAAGTACAACAAAGCCAAAAATTTCTAGGCATAATCTCCCACCACAAAAGAGAGACAACAGAGATATACAAAGCCAAAACAAATGTACTGGAGAAAGCAGTTACAAAGCAGTCAAACAGAGCTGGAAAGCAACGTGAACAATATGAAAAAACAAGGGAAAAAAGGGTTACGCACAATGCAGTACAATCTAAATATACAGGAGGACCTAGAAGAATCAGAAATATGGACAGGGAAAGAAATCAAGGCATTCCTAATTCAGATGGAACGGAATATTAGAGAAGACATGAGACAGCAAATCCAAGCATTGAAAGTATATTTTGAAGAGGAACTAACCACACAAATTAAATCCGCAAAGAATGAGCTTTATCAGGAGATAGAGGTGTTAAAAATAATCAAGTTGTAATCATAGAAATGCAAGAAACCGTAAATCAGATTAAAAGTGCTAATGAGAATATTACAAACAGACTAGATCAAGTAGAAGTCAGAACATCAGATAATGAAGACAAAGTATATCAACTTGAAAAGAATATAGTCAACACAGAAAAGATGCTGAAATCAAACATATAACACAAAACACAAGTGTGCACACATAATATAATACATACAACACATGACATAATATTAAAGGCCTTATGACTTTTTACAGGTGAAATCTCCATTGCAATGTCTAAAAACTCTATTGTCCAAAAATAGAACTGATCAGCAAAACATTAACCTAGGTCTGTATGAGCTAAAAAAAAAACAAAATAAAACTTCATGATATGAGAAAGGGCAATAATAAAATAGATGTTGAAAAAAACATTCTGGTTCTGTCACAGATGTAAGAAGAGCCAAACTGGAGTTCTGGATATCAGCTCTTATTGATTTGAGCCAAATCATCTTATTTTTGGTCTGTAGAAATCTCTTTAGTTAATCTCTCTGGAATCCAATTGGCTACTCTTCTCCCTGTAGAAACACAAAAACAGACCCCGGACTCCAGACAATTACTGGGTCAGGACCTTTCCATTGTTCTGTTAGAATATCCTTCCAAAGTACCTTGGGCTTATGTACATTATTTGGACATATATGCCTTTCTGCAGCACTAAGCCCTGATGAACCCAAATTTAAAAAGTTTAGAGTAAAAGGGTTATTTTAAGTTTATCTTTGGGGAATATATACCCCTTCCCAATTCCTTCTTTTTGCTTTAATATGTATGTTTTAATAGTTTGATGTGATCTTTCAACTATGCCTTGTCCCTGTGGATTGTATGGGATTCCTGTTATATGAGTAATGCCAAATGATGAGCAAAATTGTTTAAAAGAGGTAGAAATATAACCAGGGGCATTATCTGTTTTTAACTCTTTTGGAACGCCCACAGTGGCAAAATTTTGTAAGCAATGAGCTATAACATCTTTAGTTTTTTTCTCCAGCAAGAAGGGAGACCATCAAAAATCCAGAAGAAGTATCAACTGTATCACGCAAATATTTTAATTTTCCAAATTCTGGCAAGTTTGTGACTTTCATCTGCCAAATATGGTTAGGTATCAATCCTCTAGGATTGACTCCAAGATTAACTTGTGGTAAAAAGGTCACACAATTTTGACATTGTTTTATTATTTGTCTAGCTTGTTCCTTAGTTATTTTGAAATGCTTTTGTAAAGTATTAGCATTGACATGGAACTTTTTATAAAAATTTATAGCTTCTTCTAGTGTAGAGAAAATATGTATGTGTGTCATGTGTTGTTTTTTCTACTAAATAATTGCCCAAACTAAGGGCTCCAGGCATTCCTGTATGTGTCCTGAAATGTCCTATAAAGAACGGATCTTTCCTGTCCCAGATTAGACTTTGTATAGTGGAAAGCAAAGAGAAAAGAGTAGAGGAAGGGGAAATCCTTCCACCATCTTCAAGTGATACTATAGCAATAACTATATACTGATTATCGGAAAATAAATTAATTACAGATGCTTTAAGCATCACATAAGCTTGTAATACTGCATTAAGCTCTACATTTTGAGCTAATTGTTTTCGTATTAAAAATGTAAAAGTTTGATCAGGTGTAACTATTACTGCTGTACCATTATTTGACCCATCAGTGAATATATTTGTAGCATTTATAATAGGTGTTTTTCTTCTCATTTTTGGAAAAATTACATGATGTGATGACCAAAAAGACAATAAAGGATTAGATGGTAAGTGGTTATCAAATGAAACATTAGATTTGCACATGATTATTGCCCAAGTATTTAACTAATTATCTAACTCATCAATTTGATTCATAGTATATGGAGTAATAATTTTATTGGAAGACATTCCAATCAGTCCCTTTGCTGCTTTTATTCCTTTGAGTATTAATTGTCCTAAAGCCTCAGTATAAATAGTAAGAATAGTGTTAGGAGAACAAGAAAAATATATTCATAATAATGGACCTTCTTGCCAAAAATACTTCTGTAGGAATATTTTTTTGGTGGTAGTACAATAAATAATAAAGGCATTCTTAAATCAATTCTATCCAAATGAATATTTTCCATACATTTTTCAATGATTTTTAATGCCTTTCTTGCTTCAGGTGTTAACATTCGGGGTGCATTTGGATCTGATAGACCTTTTAGGATATCAAATAAAGGTTCAAACTCTCCTGTTGGTATACCTAGATAAGGCCTTATCCAATTTATGTCTCCTAATAACTTTTGAAAGTCATTAAGTGATTTGAGTTGATCTATTCGTATTTGAATTTTTGGTGGATGGACCATGATTGAGGATAAAAGAACTTCTAAATAATTAATTGAAAAATTTAATTGTACTTTATCAATTGCTATCTCTAGTTTATAATTTTTTAATAAGTTTGTAAGTGTGGCATAACATTCTAGCAATGCGTTTTTAGCTTTCTGTGCTAATAATACACCATCCATATAGTGAAATATTTGTAGTTCAGGATTTTGATTTCTAAGTGGCTGGATTAATTTGTTAACATAAATTTGACACATAGTTGGACTGTTAGCCATCCCTTGAGGGAGTACTTTCCATTTGGATCTCTGATCAGGACCTTCATGATTCAGTGCAGGGATAGTAAATGCAAACCATGGACTATCCTCAGGATGAATTGCAATTGAATAAAAACAATCTTTAATATCTATAATTAAAACATACCAGGTTTTTGGCAAAGCAGAACATTGAGGAATTCCCAAATGAGCAGGTCGCATAATAACCGTCTCATTATTAATGGCTCTTAAATCTTGCAATAATCTCCATTTACCAGATTTCTTTTTGATGACAAAAATGGGAGTATTATGGGGAGATACAGACGGTTGTATATGTCCTTCCGCTAATTGTTGTTTTACCAGGTCATGGGTTGCTTGTACCTTTTCTTTAGTCAGGGGCCACTGAGGAACCCATACTGGTATTTCTGATTTCCAAGTAGTTTTTATTGTCTTAGTGGCCCTTTCTTAAAATCCAACCCATGTCTGTCTGTTCTTTGATCTATTTGTATTGGGGCTGCTATACCTTGTTCTTGTTTTTCTAATCTTTTTCCTTTCCTAAAACCTTGTCTAACCATAATTGTGAGTACATTTTGATTGATGTTATTTGTTAATGTCAAACCTAATCGATCTAGGACATCTCATCTCCATAAATTTATGGGAAGATGATCCATACATATGGCTGTTGAGTTCCTTCACATCCTTCAGGATCCTTCCAATCTAATACCATTGCTCTTCTATGGGGATTAGTCACCAATCCTAGGCCTTGAAGCATTTGAGAGTATTGTTGTAATGGCCAATGTTTTGACGAGAGATGATGCTAAGTTCTTGATGAGAGATGATGCTAAGTTCTGCATCTGTATCCAATAGCCCATTAAATTCATGTCCTTGAATATTTAGTTTTAGCATGGGGCGAGAATCTAAATTTAAAGAAGCATAGCCCAATCTACACGTGTGGAGCCTAATCCCTTGGAACCTCTTTCTACAGCATGACTGAAAAATTTATCATGTAGGCTTGGTATTATTAGTAACTGTGCTATTCTGTCTCTTGGTGAAATTACAGATATACCCTTTGGAGAACTGGCTATAATTTTTAATTCACCTTCTATGGTCTACAAGCACGGACACAGAGAGATACACAGACATAGAAACAGTTGCCTTGCCAAAGGACTTACTAGACACAGTTCACCCCAAACCAAACATTCTGCTTTTCCTACCTATTGTCAGAACATGATACAAAACCACAAACTCACACCCATACCCACAAGTCACCTCCTTCCCCAAAGTAGGTCTGTGACTATCCAGAGTTTCCTCTGACTGGTGCGCCATAATATTTTCCCATGAAATGACCGGTACTGTCTCAGATCTGGTCTCCTTGGCCAACTCTGTGAAGTTTTCAGGAGCCAGCTATTTCCTGCTTTCTCAGGAAAGGCTCCACTTCAGAGCTCTCCTGGCATTTGGCCATCCTCACATCAGTATGTACCAAGAAAGACTGACACTGTCCTTAGTAAATCCAAACAATGAGCCCACTGGGACTGAGACTGGGACTGGCTCTGTGTCCCGCGCTTCCAGTTCAGAGAGTTCCATCACCAAGTAAGTGAGGTAGGTCACTGCTGGCTTGTGGGAAGCCGGTGATGGCAGTTGGGTTCTGAAGGTTTTCCTCAGGAGCTGTTTTGTTTGGCATGTGTGGTTCTTAAAATAAAGTTCGTTTCTTTTGTCAAGTGGCTCCTGAATTTTGCCCAGCCAGACTGTGGCATTTGGAGGGCCGCAAGGGGAATGAGTGAGGGTAAGTTATAAGGTAAACTGCTCACCTCTGAAGGCAGGGCGAGAGGATGGGAAGCCATTTTAAAATTCCTCTTTTGTTTTGCTTCACTTTTGTTTTAAGTTGCCTGTCCCTGGAGATGGGTAAGATGGAAGAAAAACCACTCACATCTGAGGAACTGATTGAGAGAAAAAAGAGATGGACATTTCAGGAGGATAGAAAAGCTATTATAATGATTTTCTGTTGTTCCACTTTTGTTTCATTCTGGTTCAGTTTTGTTTGGCGATATCTTCTTGGGTTGTATTATAGTTATAGTAGAAATATTCAAGTAAAAGAGAAGGTCTCTCAAGCTAGTCAGACAGAGATAAAAATTCAATTAAAAGAGAAGGTCTCTCTAGCTAGTTAGACAGAGGAAAAAAACAGGTGATTGATCCTGATAATGTGTCTGAATCAGCCTCTTGGACCTGTGTGAGGCTGTGGCTTAGATTCTCATCACCTGATGGATCATTCCGTGTGTGAATCCATACCCAAAATGGCCAAATGAGCAGTCCCTGTGGATGAAGTCTCTTGCCTTCCTCTGTAAGGCTACTGACCTCCATCAAGTGAGAATACGCATCCTTTGTGTCAAATGAGTTCTTCAAATCCCTGGAGAGTCTAGCACATAGGTTCTTTGGTTTTCTCATGACTCCAATTCACATAAAAATATCTATACCTGACAGTCAGTAGGCCTCAAATTGGAGAAGCAGAGATGTATTAAGGGCAGGCCTATTTGATCACACCTGGTTCACAGGAAGGGTGTCCAGGCCACCATGACTTTAGGCAATGAGGGGCAAGAGAGCTTATTTTGGACACTGTCTTGGACTTCGCCACTCATGTAAACCTCCAGACAGAACTTAGTATGAGAGTGTATATATGGAAGAAGATAAGGACCATGTGGGAGTGTTTTGGTTTTAATTGTGGTCATTTGTGTGGTAGTTGGAAGATATGACTGGGTACACCTGGGCTGAACTCTGGTGTGATTCCCCTTAAAGACTGAGTTCTGGAACTGACTTAGAGAAGTGTTACCATGAAATATGTTGGGATTTCAGTTGGTCACGCATGAGAGTCGCCCTTGGAAACCGAGATCTAGGCCCAGGTTTGCTTTCCACAGAGCACTGGGAATCTCAGCCAGGATATCACATGGTTTTATTCTGAAAGACATGGCAGCCATATTTGAGAGTCAAAACACAAATGGACCTCACATTGTAGACAGCAATAGCCCTGGCTTCCTGTGAAATTTTGGCCACTCTTTGGAAGCCTTGCCTGTGAGATTTCTCCAGAGCTTTCATTGAAATGAGCTTCCTCGCCATTTAATTGTTCCTGAATGAAGTTAAACACACAGTGCCTCCAACATCATTCTTGAAAAATGGCTAGATAAATACCATGAAATTTTTGAAATTCCCATGACCATGAAAATGGTGTAGAACAGAGATGCCAATAAGCTGGAGCCTGATGTGAAGTGGGCCTAGAAAAGTCGTGTGCAGATGTGTGATAAAATATCTGTGGTGGGGCCATGTGGATCGGCCATTGGCTTCCAAATGGCTTGTGACTGACATGGTGCACCCAGCAGACCCTTCTATGTAAAGGCATCTTGTTATATGGAGAGTTTTCAGGGCAATGTTCAGAATCAGATTGGTATGGTCAAGGATGGGATTGAAGCCTGGTTGGTGCATTATCCTGCAGACCCTGACACACCACACGTGACAGAACTCCCTTTAGCACTGTGTCCCAGTTGAACTTCTTGTATTTTGTGAAGCAAATACCAAACTCACATTGCAGCAGCAAGAAACACATCGACAAGTGGAGGACTGCCGGATGGCTTTACAGTCCACACGGAAAGATTTTCCCCCCAGTGGCCACAGTTTACCTACAAAGAGAGAATTCAGCACTGCTGCCTCATGTTCATTAGAAAATAAGAAACCATCTCCTCCAGGTCACCTAGATACATACCTAGCTTTGAGGGTCTCTCTACAAAAAAAGCTAAAACTCCTGACAACAACAAATATTTCAAGTGCCCAAACTAAGAGGCAGTTTCACCAGAAGTCTTTAGTCCAGCAGAGCTCCATTTTTGTGGAGTATTTACCTGTCCCTTACATTTGGAAACTCCTCTGCCACCTTCAAGGTTGTGAACTCTTGAGCATATTACATTCCAGATATGTATTCAGAGATTTTCTAACTCTTCCACTCTAATTGTGTTTTACTTGGGGTGAAGGTAAAGTCAAGGCATTGTTCTGGATTAGAGTGCGAAGATTTTTGTGAAGCACATATTTACATACCCATTGGATTCATTTTCCTATTTTCCATTCAAAATGCTGAATGCCTGACACTAACCCATACCCTACTAGACTCTGACTACTAATTCTAATATGATGGAGAAAAATAACCCAAACCGAATAGAAATACAAGCAGTTTAGACGAGGCATATTGTATTGCTGGACTTGCCTTTTTCATTATACAGGGTAGGACTTATAAATCTAGTCAATATTTTGTTGAAATAGTTCTCCATGTGTTTTTAAAGTTAACAAATAGATGAATTCCTTTCTGCATTTCTCTGTAGCCAATTCAGCACATGTAATTTCATATGCACATATTGAATCGTACCTGTTATCACATGTACATTCTTGTGAGGTGGCTGACTTTGCAGATACAAATTGGGAGAAGAGATCACTCCACCTAAACACAGTTGGAACTGAAAATTCAACCTATGGGTGAGCTTCATAGATGAACAACATGATAAATAAAATCATGTTCAGTATAATGAATATTTTTGGATCAGTGGATGATATACATTTCATGATGAATTTCGATTTCCATATATATTGCTACTTTTTAATGTCTGTGTGTGTGTGTGTGTGTGTGTGTGTGTGTGTGTATACACTCTCCAAGTTTTTCATAATATTAAATATATGGGTCTTAATGTACACTCCCTAAATTCATTCGTATTCATGTATGTGGATTTATAATCAAATATTCAAGAGATTATTCTCAGAAATATTCATCCACCTAACATACATATTTGTTTCCTAGAACTAAAAACTAAAAACTCATGTCACCTGATCTACATATACATTTTATCACAGTAATATTCTGGAAAATAAAGCAAAGGTCACACTTATGATTGTACCAAAGCCTAAATTTAAAGTGAGCATGGATTTCTGAAAACATCCATGTCCAGGTTGCCTAATTCTCTCAAATGTCAATCCAATTGTTGACTACATACTTGTTTCTTTCTAAGATTATATATTCAAACTCAACCCTGTTGAAAATGTCTAATCCTATCACTCACTTTAAACTTTGCCTGATATCCTAATGTCTCTATTGATATAGGCTTTCCTTCATAATTCCCAGTTCATCATTTTGACTGTTCATTTGTGCTGACATTTACATTCACTCTCTACCTGAAACCCAATTGCTAAATAACTTTTGGTCCAAATCCTATACTCACTCTTCTTTCTGAATCTACCGACTATCTTCCAAATCCTACTGACTATCCTTTTTTGAATGGATGTTCTCTTCGACATTCAATCATTCAAGGTACAAGGTCCGATGCCATTGTGTATTGATTTATCTGAGACATCTGTGCAGGACATAATTCAAAGCTAAGTCTCCCAATCAAGGGCCCAATCCCTTTCTGGGCTTCAAATATTACTTAGATTTCTGTTTTCATACATATATTTCACCTCTATATTTTTAAAAATATTGCAGATTTCCAATACCATTATTCATCCAGCAAAATGATTCCTAACCCAAATCGAACAAGTAATTAACCCAAACCATATACTATTCCCTCATTCTAACTTTATAAAAGAGCAGGGAAAGTCTTGGTCTTACAATATAGGAATGTAGGGGATATATCACCTGCTGAAAACCTCAAAGGTCCATGCAGAAATAATCCCTGGAGAAGATGTAGGCAGCTATTAAGGACCTGAGAGAGCAAAAGTCATCTTCCATGGAAAACAACCCTGTCTGGAGAGGGGTTGTTTCTGACTCAGTGTCTCTGTTCCTAATGTACAGAAGATGGACCAATCCAGGCCTGTGTGGAGAGCTGTTCACGCGTGCCTATGGGTGATATACTATTCTAACTGGTGAGAGTGTCACGGGAAATAGGGACAGCATCTATCTCATGGGACCCTTGAAAGCAACTGTTAGGAAAAAGTGGTTGCAAAGGCAGTGACCTCATTCAGTTCCTGAAGGAAGTGACCTCATCTCTATTCCTGGGTGATGGAACTCTCTGAACTTGTGATCCAGGAATCCAGGCACCCAGAGCCAGTCCTAGTCCCAGTCCCAGTGGGCTCACTTGTTTGGATATTCCAAGGACAGAGTCAGTCTTTCTTGGTATCTATTGATGTGAAGATGGCCAAATGCCAGGAAAGCTTTGAAGACTGGCCTTTCCAGAGAAAGCAAGTAGTGGCTTACCACGGGCTCCTGACAATTTCACAGAGTTGGCCAAAGAGACCAGATCTGAGACAGGACAGGCCATTTTGGAGGTACATAGTAAGGCTCACCAGTGAGAGTACACTCCGAATAGTCACAGACCTACTTGGGGGAAGGCGATGCCTTTGTGGTTTTTGTTGTGTGTTTGTGGTTTTATCTCATGTTCTGAGAAAAGGTAAGAAAGGTGGTTTGTTTGGTTTGGAGTGAACCGTTTCTAGTAAGTGATTGGACAAGGCAAGTGTTTCCATGTCTGTGTATCCCAATGTGTCTGTTGTTGCAGACATTAGAAAAGAGAATGCATCAATGTATGGGTCCTGTCTAGTAGAAAGCTTCCCAGCATCAATCCTGCCCAATTTATGAATGGACTGTGGCTTGCATTATCGAAGGGCAACACCTACAAACTTCCTTAGTTCCTGTTTTCTTCCTGAATTCTGCCTACACTCAAGAATAGGCTCATGGTTTTGTGTTCAAGATATTTACCACCTCCAAGCTCTGTGATATGGCCATGTACTGGATAGCTGAAGGGAATGGCGAGCATCTCAGAAAACTCAGATATCAGTGTGACCAGTAAAGTCTCAGTGGAGAAACCCTGCTATGGGCCTTTTGCTTACCTATTGTTCTTTTGCCCTGAATGTCAGGAAGGGCTTTGCCTCACGCCACACATTTGTGAAGCCTGAAGAAACCAGTTTTCAAATGGAAATGAGTGGGAATCACCTGTGGCTCTTTGCTTAACTGCTTTGGAAAGGGATGTGTCTTAATCAGTCTCTTGGCCCTGTGTGAGGCTGTGGCTTAGATTACCAACACCTGGTGGATGTAAAGAAAGATCCCATGTGTGCATACAAAATCAAAATGGCAAAAATTGCAGTCATTGTAGATGAAGTCTCTCGCCTTTCTCTGTAAGGTTCCTGACCTCCATCAAGTGGGAATAGGGATCCTTTGGGTCAAATGAATTCTTCAAAACCATGCAGAGGCTAGTCCATAAGTGCTTCGGTTTTTTCTTGACTCCATTTCCCATAAAGAATCTAAATGCCAAAGTCAGAATGCCTCAAATTGGAGAAGTGGAAAAGTATTAATGGCAGACCTGTTTGATCACTCCTGGTTCACAAGAAGGGTGTCCAGGCCACCGTGACTTTAGTCACACACACACACACACACACACACACACACACACACACATATATATATATATATATATATATATATATATATGTATATATATACTCTCCAGATTTTTCAAAATATGAAATATGTGTCTTATTTTACACTCACCAAATTCATTCATATTCATATACGTAAATTTATAATCAACTTTCCAAAGATTATTCTTAGAAATATTCATTAACCTGAAAAACATATTTCTTTCCTATACTGAAAAGTAACTTCAGTGAATGATGCACACAAATCCTAATATTTCTACAGTACCTGACCCAGTTTAACATCAATGCAAGTAGATTCCAATCAGACATGATGTGTATTTTGACGTTCATTTTTATTCAACACTGGTAGATTACTATTTCTTCAATTAATGCACATCATAGGATATATATTTCATCCACAAGTTAGAAAATTTATAGGCATTTGTTTCACTATCAATCACTTCCTGCTTCAGAGCACATGCATTCCTCCATGTTTCTTGACTGGTCTTTTCATGAGAAAAGGGATGGACAAGGCAAGGTAAGGCAACTAAGATAGCACCGAAGACACGGAAACAGTCCTATTTGGTTACAACCGGATTTAGAGGGCATTGCTTCTGTTGTAATCATTTAATCCCCTGCACCCCAAGTTTAAATTGTTTCAGAATTTTGTACCCAACATGTAAGGGAGGGGCTCAGAAGTTCACAGTCTGCAGAAGTTCATAAAAAGCAGTTTTTG